>NC_069500.1:1135016419-1135261419 GCF_027579735.1 Bombina bombina
CATTGGGTCCTGTAGCGAGTCTTTGCCACCTGGTTTTTAAAGAGGACATCAGCTGGTAAGTATAAATGTATGGACTGTTGCTGGCATGAATTGTACACAAATACATCATATGGCATACATTTTCTAAACTAGTATTTAGTTTACACATTACTTAAAATGTAAATACTCAGAAAGGGATCCTCTAGCATAACTATCCTCTAGCATGACTATGGTTCAATGTCACACATTAGAAGTTCGTTCTGCTCAATATGACTCATCTTCACACTTGATAGAACATAACACAAGATGCTACACATGCTTAGTAAGCTAGTGACAGAAATATATTCAGAAATGGGGGGTGGGAGAGGGGTACAGAACTGATTCACACACTTGTATTAGTAATTTTAAAAAACAATTTTATGCCATTAGGGAGATGACTTCATGTAAAGACTGAAAGGGAAGAATTTGAAAAATGACAGTGAAGAATTCCCAGACTGACAGTGGAAAAAGACAAAATTGAAATTGAAGAATACCAATGGGATCATGTCTGGCATTATCTTTCAAATCTGCTGACCTTGAAAACCATACAAAGACACATTCACATGGTAAGTGGCAACTATTTGATTGAATAAGGCTGTGGAGGCATCCTATTGGAGACACTTAGATTATTTTCTCATTTTTAGATGGTATTTCACAGTCCTCTATTTTTGAAATGATGAATAAGACACCTATTGAAGATCAACTGTTTCACCCTGAATTGACTTTCAAAGACCATGCATTATCCAGGTTGGTTTACCAATGCATGCTAGTTAAGAATCACAGGAAGAATGTCGAATATTAGTAGCTTACATACATTAGTCATACTTAGTTCATAATTAGATATGTAGGTATCACAATCAGACACTTAGATGATTTTACTTTTTTAGATGGTATTTCAGTCCTCTATTTTATGAAATGATGAATAAGACACCTATTGAAGATCAACTGTTTACCCCTGAATTGACTTTCAAAGACCATGCATTATCCAGGTTGGTGTACCAATGCATGCTAGTTAAGAATCACAGGAAGAATGTTGAATATTAGTAGCTTACATACATTAGTCATATTTAGTTCATAATTAGATATTTAGGTATCACAATCAGACACTTAGATGATTTAACTTTTTTAGATGGTATTTCAGTCCTCTATTTTATGAAATGATGAATAAGACACCTATTGAAGATCAACTGTTTACCCCTGAATTGACTTTCAAAGACCATGCATTATCCAGGTTGGGTGTACCAATGCATGCTAGTTAAGAATCACAGGAAGAATGTTGAATATTAGTAGCTTACATACATTAGTCATATTTAGTTCATAATTAGATATGTAGGTATCACAATCAGACACTTAGATGATTTTACTTTTTTAGATGGTATTTCAGTCCTCTATTTTATGAAATGATGAATAAGACACCTATTGAAGATCAACTGTTTACCCCTGAATTGACTTTCAAAGACCATGCATTATCCAGGTTGGTTTACCAATGCATGCTAGTTAAGAATCACAGGAAGAATGTCGAATATTAGTAGCTTACATACATTAGTCATACTTAGTTCATAATTAGATATGTAGGTATCACAATCAGACACTTAGATGATTTAACTTTTTTAGATGGTATTTCAGTCCTCTATTTTATGAAATGATGAATAAGACACCTATTGAAGATCAACTGTTTACCCCTGAATTGACTTTCAAAGACCATGCATTATCCAGGTTGGTTACCAATGCATGCTAGTTAAGAATCACAGGAAGAATGTTGAATATTAGTAGCTTACATACATTAGTCATATTTAGTTCATAATTAGATATGTAGGTATCACAATCAGACACTTAGATGATTTTACTTTTTTAGATGGTATTTCAGTCCTCTATTTTATGAAATGATGAATAAGACACCTATTGAAGATCAACTGTTTACCCCTGAATTGACTTTCAAAGACCATGCATTATCCAGGTTGGTTTACCAATGCATGCTAGTTAAGAATCACAGGAAGAATGTCGAATATTAGTAGCTTACATACATTAGTCATATTTAGTTCATCATTAAATATTTAGGTATCACAATCAGACACTTAGATGATTTTACTTTTTTAGATTGGATTTTCAGTCCTCTATTTATGAAATGATGAATAAGACACCTATTGAAGATCAACTGTTTACCCCTGAATTGACTTTCAAAGACCATGCATTATCCAGGTTGGTTTACCAATGCATGCTAGTTAAGAATCACAGGAAGAATGTCGAATATTAGTAGCTTACATACATTAGTCATACTTAGTTCATAATTAGATATGTAGGTATCACAATCAGACACTTAGATGATTTTACTTTTTTAGATGGTATTTCAGTCCTCTATTTTATGAAATGATGAATAAGACACCTATTGAAGATCAACTGTTTACCCCTGAATTGACTTTCAAAGACCATGCATTATCCAGGTTGGTTTACCAATGCATGCTAGTTAAGAATCACAGGAAGAATGTCGAATATTAGTAGCTTACATACATTAGTCATATTTAGTTCATCATTAAATATTTAGGTATCACAATCAGACACTTAGATGATTTTACTTTTTTAGATTGGATTTTCAGTCCTCTATTTATGAAATGATGAATAAGACACCTATTGAAGATCAACTGTTTACCCCTGAATTGACTTTCAAAGACCATGCATTATCCAGGTTGGTTTACCAATGCATGCTAGTTAAGAATCACAGGAAGAATGTTGAATATTAGTAGCTTACATACATTAGTCATACTTAGTTCATAATTAGATATTTTGGTATCACAATCAGACACTTAGATGATTTAACTTTTTTAGATGGTATTTCAGTCCTCTATTTTATGAAATGATGAATAAGACACCTATTGAAGATCAACTGTTTACCCCTGAATTGACTTTCAAAGACCATGCATTATCCAGGTTGGTTTACTAATGCATGCTAGTTAAGAATCACAGGAAGAATGTCGAATATTAGTAGCTTACATACATTAGTCATACTTAGTTCATAATTAGATATTTAGGTATCACAATCAGAAAAAGGAATACATATTATAGTTGATATAGAGGTATTTGAATGGACATGAAATATTACATTTATGTTCAGCATACATATATATTTATTATTGAAATGTGATATACATTATTATGTATAATTAGAAATTCTGATATTTAAATTTAATTTTATATTACACAATATAATGGTGTATGTTTATTTTATTTATTTTTAAATTTAAATCATAAATATCTTGATAAAATTTTGCACAAAGTTAGAGCATAGACACAAGATGATTGTAAATGTATTTTATGAATATTTGACAACGTGTGTATTAACTTTGTAAATTTTGTTTTTTAATTTCAGATTGTCATCTGATGTCTTCCAGGAACATTTTTTTGTTTTTGTTTTTGTTAAAAAACTTTTTATTTTTAAATGGTAATAATCAACATTTTATTATTAAATACACTCTTTTGAACAGATTATAATAAATATCCATATAATCTGTCAATAAAAAACAATTTGACTCCCATGACTGGTAGTTGTCTATTTGACAAGCACATGCATAAGATCAAATTATGCATTAATTTTAGAAAATCCACTGATTCAGAGAATATTAAATTAAACTATCTTTTTTTAATTAATTGGGGAGTGAGATCCATCGATGCTTTTCTTTTGAAATTCTTAGATGTTAAAATAATTTCGGATATGTAGTCAGAATTTGACCTAAATTTTTTAATTTCACTTTTAAGAAGGGGAAGTGGTTCACTTACATTAAAGTGACAGTGTTGTTGAATGTAAAATTAATTTTATAAGATCTTGTATCTTCCTTAGGTATCTCAAAACATTATTTTATTAAATTTATAAATTTTTTACATTTATAAATGGTAGGTCATTTAACTTCATATTTTTCACAAGCTAGTTATTGGATGCCATGTTAATAGATTTTATTTTCTAGTGGAGTCATTTAAAGGGACATTTAACTATAGTTATTAATATTATGTAGTTTTTAAAATCTTACCTCTTGGGTTAGACATCACATATCTATATATAATTTTCATTCCCCTTTAGTTTCTTTCGACAATGTTAAATCAACATTCCGAATGTTTTTGTCCTTAAAGGGACATTCACAAAGTATATTGTGTATTGATTTTTAAAAAATCTTAAAAGAATTTAAACATATTTAGAAAGTACTATAGAATTACATTCAGTCTTTAAATATACTTCGAAAAATATACATCAATGCACACATCTTAGTCAATTACATAAGGCATCTATGTGCAACCAACAATCAGCATCAAAATAGCCTATGTAGATATGTATTTAATCCAAGAATATATATAATTACAATCTAATGATTGAATACCAAAACATATTAAGTTGTTCAAATATTATAATCTTATCCAAAATGCATAAATAACATATAGCTTAATGTCCCTCTAAGCTGAAGACTGCGAAATACATCCATTACAATATATTTTTCAGTCTGTGTGTAAAACAATCCAGAAGTTAATCTAAATATGCTTTACTCATATGTTATACTAATTTAGCAAAAGGAAGGTGCCTAGGTTTATGATTTTTTCAAGCATTATTGTGAAATGTCTCTTTAAAGGGATATGAACTCAAAATATACTTAAAGGGAGACAGTTAAAAAATTAATGATGTATACATTCTGAATGAGTATTCTATTTTAAGCAACTTTATAAATTGTCTCATATTATCAATGTTCCTCGTGATGTTGCTATCATTACTTTAAAAATAAGGCATTAAATTGATAATTTATTTGCTTCAGTACTCTGGACAGAACTTGTTTTTTTTGGTTGGATAAATTAATCCAACCATCATCAAGGACAACCCAGGTTTCTTGCAAAAAATTGTCCGTAATCTAAAATATCATTATTGATTTGCAAAGAAAGATAACAAGATAATTCTTTACATTTGAGAATCAGATTAAATTATAAAGTTGCTTAACATTTCATGCTCAATCTGAATCACGAACGCTAAATTTGTTTGGACAGTGTCCCTTTAAGAGATTTAAGAGTGTATTTACTTCTCTTCTTATCTTGACATACTTTGCTTGAAAAGCATATCGAGATAGGCTCAGTAGATGAAGATTGGTGGATGCACAGAGATGCCTTATGTGATTGGCTCAACCATGTGCATTTAAATTTCTTCTGTTGAGGATATCTAAATACAAAGATAAATTGAGTTACATTTTAAAGTCTAAACAATTTTCTATCTCTACAGATCATTTGATACAATTGTTTGTTTGTAATGTCTATTTAAAACTAAAGACGTCATTGCACAATAACATATATGAGCAGTTCAGACAAATACAAGCTCAAGGTTTATTTACTAATAACAAACAAACCTGTAGTTTAACATCTATAAACAGATTATCCAAGTTACTGACATTATAACCTGAATTTGAACATTCAGAAATGTTGCGTGGGAAACGGATCTTGAAACACCAGATTTGCATCTTTAAACATTAGAATCTAATGTCACGCAATAGCACACAATCAATGTGCATTATAAAATACATTTAATAGAGCAATGTCAATACTTCACAATAAGTCAACAAATTGATTTTATGAACAATAAAGACATACAATATTAAATGTGTATTTGTATTAAAGAAACAGACCGTTATTAAACCGAAAAATGTATACAACATTTATTAATGTGACAGTATTAGATTTTAAAGATAATGTAAACATTAATATTTAACGGATCACGGATATTAAATCTGCGTCACACATATCCGCATGACAGGCCCATGAGTTACAAATAAGTCTACATGAAAAATGAAGTAACAGCACCACCAGGAGGTATGTGTAATGAAGTTACTAAGATATGAAACATTAAGGAACGGCCGATCAGAGTTCATCACACAAACACAACTTGAGTCAGGATGGTCTCACAGACATTCTAACAATATTTAAAACTTTTATCCAATCAGATGTACAGATAACTTGTCCCATGGTGCATCTCATGTTTACTTCACCATATAAAAGTCCATTACACGTTGCCATCTTTGTCAGTTCTCTAATGCCTGCAGGCAGTTTATATTATTATAATATATTTATTGGACAACCCAGCAGGCATGTCATCTCCCAGGTTCACCAAGCAGGAGAGCGCTGCACTGGTCCACGGCGTCAAGGACTTTTATCCCCAGCTGTTTGGGAACAAGAGGAGGTCGACAGATGCGCCTGTTAAGAAGGCCCTCTGGGAGTCTATCACCAATGCGGTTAAATTGGTGTGTGGCGTCCAGAGGAGCCAGGATCAAATCATGAGGAGATTCGGAGATATGAGGTTGCGCTTGACAAAAAAGTCAACCTCATAAGGGACTGGGTACAAGCCCGTAAAAGAGGGGGCCAAAGAAAGGCCCCGCGGAAACTATACCTACTCCCTTATGAGGTGACTTTATGCAAGCTCCTCAATCTCCGGGTCCCCAAAAGATTTAGATCCTCACCATCCTCGGCCTCCTCTTCTTCCCTCCCAGCTGCGGGATCTGAAAGTCCTGATGCGGGGGCCAGGGCAGCTGCTTCTCCGTCCGGTGGCCTGGGAGGAGATGAAAGAGAATCTGAACCAGGTAACTATCCAACTTCATATAATATCTTAATATTTGATTAGAATTTTAGAAAATGTGTATATAGTCAGATACTAAACCTATACAGATCTCACAACATACATTACATATGATGTTTAGATATCTGATTTTAGATTAGTGACACATGAAATAGGAATGATGTTTCTTGCGCTCTACAGAATATGCGTCACAGAGCGAAAATTGAATTGCGCATACACGTTAACATGGGTTTGCTGTAAGTGGCATTGCTTTATACATGTTGGTCAAATGACGGATGTGTAATTCCACTTGGAATCATTGCGCAATGATCGCGAAAATTAGAATTGCGCATACACGTTAACATGGGTTTGCTGTAAGTGGCATTGCTTTATACATGTTGGTCAAATGACGGATGCGTAATTCCGCTTGGAATCATTGCGCAATGATTGCGAAAATTAGAATTGCGCATACACGTTAACATGGGTTTGCTGTAAGTGGCATTGCTTTATACATGTTGGTCAAATGACTGATGCGTAATTCCGCTTGGAATCATTGCGCAATGATAGCGAAAATTAGAATTGCGCATACACGTTAACATGGGTTTGCTGTAAGTAGCATTGCTTTATACATGTTGGTAAAATGACGGATGCGTAATTCCGCTTGGAATCATTGCGCAATGATCGCAAAAATTAGAATTGCGCATACAAGTTAACATGGGTTTGCTGTAAGTGGCATTGCTTTATACATGTTGGTCAAAATAAAATGTGAATTATTATATATGTGAAGAATACAGTATTCTTATTTTCAATATTATACATAATAAAAAAAAATAGCAGAATCCAAAAAAATTAAAACATATGCCCATCTATTGATGAGAATGAAATAACACAAAAAAATAATTAAAGCTACAGTAAACAACACAACTGATTGAAAATAAGAGTACAGGATATATTTATCATGAATTTAATTGAGGAAACAATTAACTCATGGGACTACCAAAAGATTAATAGTTTTTAATTGATTTGCTAATAATGTAAAGATTTTAAACATGGCATGATTTGTATTAATGATATCCAATCCTCATTTAATATATTACAGATCTGGATGTTGGTGCTGGATCCTCAAGCCAGGGCTTTTCACAGTATGGTATTTTAATTGACATTTGTCTTAGAAACATGGACAGAACATTACATACTAAATCCACATTGTTCAATATTTATATGTATCTGCAAAATGGATTAGTAAAATATTTACAAATAAGAATAAAAAAAAATAATAAAAAAAATAGGATTACATTGTAAGACTACTCTGAATTTTTTTTCCAATTTAAAATATCCCATCTATTCTGGATATCTTAATTTTAATGTAAGATTTTTTGAATGTCCAATTTATATTCTTCCCTTGTGTATTGCTTAATCTTATTTGTATACATTTTGAAAAAATTCACACACTTTTGCATATGATTTGTTTTTAAAAATATAGATTCCATTTTTGAAATTGATCATGTCATCTAAGGGACATGCCAACTAAATTTTACATTGAATGATTTGTAAACATGATTTTATTGTTTTGTTTAAACATTTTATGAGCTACATTGGTTCAGTCTATTGTTTTAGTTCTTCTAAAAACATATTGATTTTGGTTTAGGTTAAACAATGCATTACTGGTATTATCCGGCTGTTTTTTTTATGCATAAAATTGGCATTGGGTCAAAAGTTAAAATCATGTGTTCAGATAACAGTAGTACATAGTTTCAAAAGTATACAATTACACATTTAGAGCTTCATGTCCCTTTAATAGATGAAAATTAAATAATTCTTAGGATATCCTTAAATAACATATTAGATTCGAATTGCATGCTCAATCCCATTCATTACATCAACATATGGAGTAGAGAATTCATTAACACCAACCTTGTCAAATCAATATATTTTTATATTAAAGGGACACTGAGCTAAAATTATTAATGTTGTCATTCAGATAGAGCATGCAATATTAATCAACATTTAAATATAATACTATAATCATATGTGAAATATTCTATTGCTAAATGTATTTTAAAATCAAGAATGTACGTTTATCTGCAGCTCAATTTTGGTTGACCAACCTGGGTTTTTATTGATGATTGGTGGATACCTTCAACAAACAATATTTATTGAATCCAATATTGCTTATCTGCCTTTAAGATTAAAATGTAGCAACATTAAAATTATAATATGAGTCAATGTTAAATCATTTGGAACAGTTTGAACAGTGAAATCAATGATTGAAATAAATCATGTCAGTGTCCCTTTAATAAACAATTGATTCATTAATCCTTACATTCTTTGGATTAGACAATATTGATATATAATTCACATATTCACTGTTGGAGTTACTTTATAGATATAAGCATACTCTAACAGCACCATGATTACATATTTGTACTAATCAATTTGGTTTGGTATTGTGATCAATATGTGTTGTGTCCTAAACAAGATTACTGTACATTGCACAAATGGCTCGATGTGCCACATGTCTTTGTTTATATTTGTCAACAGCTGTTATTCAAAATGTGGTTTGTGTGTATTCTTTTAAGAACATTGATCAATGGGTATATTTAGATATGCAAAAGCATTGTATGAGATGAGTTTGATGTCTAATATAGTCAGAAATTAAACATATGTTCAATACATCATTTTTTACAGAATCCCCTTGATTCAATAAAGCATTTTTTTTATAATGACTGCTCTATTCTTCACATTTTCAAGTTGATTATTCTTATAAATCAATACAGATGTGATTTAGTGCTATCCCAAATGTGTTCACTAATATATATCTATATCATTCATAGAGAGAGTTGGTGTGGGGAGCCCAGAGGAATCCAGCACCGACACAGAGCCGCCTTTGCGGTCTTCTGGTAAGTCCATTGACTTATTTATATGTCATTGAAGGTGTATTGGTAATCAATATTATGAGCATGATTCTGATGAAGCATAACATTTGAAACAAACATATAATTGACTCCTCTGATTATATATTAATTTTATTTGAATATTGAAATATTAAGAATTAAAACTTTCTTAGTCTACACCTTTGTTATTCAGAAGATGTATAGCATATGTTTGTTTCCAGGTTCATTTTTGACAACAATCATCAAGTGATACACACATGAGAAATCTTAAATGTTCAATGTACTATGCTTTTATGATTTTAAAATTAATACAAACAATAAATAGAAAATCTGAATCATTGAGAATAACAAATCTAATGTCATTTGTATGCTCCATCAAAATGATGTAAATCATAACTTTGGGTGTGTATATCTTTAATGCAACATTGATGTGTGTCTTTGAGCAACAGTAACATATGTTATAATATCTGATCTTAACGTGTACACAACATGTTATGTTTTACAGAGATTGATTTAACATGTGGGACGGAGGAGGAAGAGGCTTGGAAGAGGCTCCCTTTGAAGTCTGATGGTATGTGAAATATATCTAACATGTTTCCAACATGTTGCTTTATTGGAAATCATTTTATTGAAGACATTCAAAGTCTACAGCTTTTGCACTTTAAAAAGGAATATTATTTGTCTGTTCAAATACACTACTGCCCCCTTTATATATCAGGCAGCATGAAGATATGCTTGGATTTGTTTAAATATTTGGATTTGAAATTCATGCCATCACGATGTCACATGCATATTCTAGGCCAAACCACAATAATAATTTTAGAATTGTACAGACAGTCATTGATATTCATCTGAGTGCCTATATGCATACCATATCCTCATGTCATCATTGTTTAGAAATTCAAACACACTTCTAAGTATATTGCAAACATAATCAAGTTGAAATGCGTTGATTTGATTTCATGATGTATGAGATGTTAATATATTTATTATATTTATTTCAGATGGATCCTCTGCTTCTGGTCATCATTGTTCCTCCCCTGCCCAGTCCCCTGCCCAGCCCCCTGCCCAGTCCCCGGCCCCGCCCCCTGCCCAGCCCCCTGCCCAGTCCCCTGCCCAGCCCCCTGCCCCTCCCGGCCCTTCCCATTTGTCCTGTCGTATCCCTCCCAAAAAACGCCCCTTCGTCCCCCTTCGCCGATCTCCCCGTCTTTTGGCCCGTACAGCTACCCTAGCTGCCCAGCCCCCAACTCACCACTCCCCAGCTGTACGGGCTACCCCAGAGCAGCAGCCCATCCCTCCCCAACCCAATCCCATCCCTCCCCAACCCAATCCCATCCCTCCACAACTCAATCCCATCCCTCCCCCCTGTCTCAACCTTCATTGTCCTGGGTGTCGGATTGTCCTTCCCAGGCACAGCTGTAAGTATCATTCAAAATCAACATTATAAGATACTTAAAGGTACACGGAATGAAAATTTTTCAATTGTGATTCAAATAGAGCATGAAATTTTAATAAAATTTATAATTTACTACTCTTATCAATTATTCTTCATTCTCTTGCTATCTTTATTGAAACAAAGAAATGCCTATATTTTTTTTTTATTAAAAAAAAAAATATGGACATCATTTCTTTATTGTTGGATGAATGTATCCATCAATCAGCAGGGACAACCAAAGTTGATAACCAAAAATGGCCTGCCCTATAAACTTACATTCTTGCATTTAAAATATAGCTCGAGAATTCAAACATTTAAAGAATACGAGTAAATTAATAATTCTTTTTAATGTCATGCTCTATCTGAATCAGTAACTAAAATATTTAGGTTTACTGTCCCTTTTATTTGATATCACTACATATACCAATCACCACTATTTGGATCCAAATATTTATGTCCAAATGTTCATACATTATCTCTTGTCCTCAACGCCAAAATGTTTAAGGATAGGTGTGCCTACCACAGTATAACTAAAATCTTAAAATTGCTAATGTAAGTACAATGTAAATCCTTTAACAAGATTTTAGACACTCAAGCTGTAAAAGTGGATCATCAAAAACCAATTAAAGTGGACAACATGTTGGATTAAAATGTCCATTTAATGGTTTAGGTCTGTCTGAATAACATATTTCATGTGTAAATAATCAATGTCAACAAATTAATTTAAAGAATTATTTGTCTTTATGATGACAATGTATCTGTGCTTTTTATTTTGTCTGTTGTGTAATTATCATTAATATTTTATTTATTCTTTATTTTAGGCTGTGACTCAACATGGCTCATGCTCGAAGGTCTAGCACGCATAGAGCAGGCCGTGTTGAGGAACGCAGCTGTCCTGAGAGGGATGGCCGACACCATGCAGGCCCAGCTACAGGTTCAGCATATGACTCTACGTCAGATGAGGCGGTGGAACTCAATGCTTGAATCTGTAGCTGGACATGCACAGGACGATGAAGGGGATGACCAGTAAGTGGAGGATCTGGAGATGCTCCAAGGGCGCAGATAAGAATCCTCCGTCCACATGTTGATGTTTTTGTTATGGTTGCCATTTGGCCTTTTTTTCTGATTATTGTTGTGCCTGTTGCACTCTTTTACCTTGTCATATGTCTCCAATGGGGCTATGCTGGCCCTTGGCAACTCTCTTCATGGACTGTGATGCACTCTGTTACCTTGTCATATGGCTCCAATGGGGCTATGCTGGCCCTTGGCAACTCTCTTCATGGACTGTGATGCACTCTGTTACCTTGTCATATGGCTCCAATGGGGCTATGCTGGCCCTTGGCAACTCTCTTCATGGACTGTGATGCACTCTGTTACCTTGTTATATGGCTCCAATGGGGCTATGCTGGCCCTTGGCAACTCTCTTCATGGACTGTGATGCACTCTGTTACCTTGTCATATGTCTCCAATGGGGCTATGCTGGCCCTTGGCAACTCTCTTCATGGACTATTATGCACTCTGTTACCTTGTCATATGTCTCCAATGGGGCTATGCTGGCCCTTGGCAACTCTCTTCATGGACTGTGATGCACTCTGTTACCTTGTCATATGGCTCAAATGGGGCTATGCTGGCCCTTGGCCACTCTCTTCATGGACTGTGATGCACTCTGTTACCTTGTCATATGTCTCCAATGGGGCTATGCTGGCCCTTGGCAACTCTCTTCATGGACTGTGATGCACTCTGTTACCTTGTCATATGGCTCCAATGGGGCTATGCTGGCCCTTGGCAACTCTCTTCATGGACTGTGATGCACTCTGTTACCTTGTCATATGGCTCCAATGGGGCTATGCTGGCCCTTGGCAACTCTCTTCATGGACTGTGATGCACTCTGTTACCTTGTTATATGGCTCCAATGGGGCTATGCTGGCCCTTGGCAACTCTCTTCATGGACTGTGATGCACTCTGTTACCTTGTCATATGTCTCCAATGGGGCTATGCTGGCCCTTGGCAACTCTCTTCATGGACTATTATGCACTCTGTTACCTTGTCATATGTCTCCAATGGGGCTATGCTGGCCCTTGGCAACTCTCTTCATGGACTGTGATGCACTCTGTTACCTTGTCATATGGCTCAAATGGGGCTATGCTGGCCCTTGGCCACTCTCTTCATGGACTGTGATGCACTCTGTTACCTTGTCATATGTCTCCAATGGGGCTATGCTGGCCCTTGGCAACTCTCTTCATGGACTGTGATGCACTCTGTTACCTTGTCATATGGCTCCAATGGGGCTATGCTGGCCCTTGGCAACTCTCTTCATGGACTGTGATGCACTCTGTTACCTTGTCATATGTCTCCAATGGGGCTATGCTGGCCCTTGGCAACTCTCTTCATGGACTGTGATGCACTCTGTTACTTTGTCATATGGCTCCAATGGGGCTATGCTGGCCCTTGGCAACTCTCTTCATGGACTGTGATGCACTCTGTTACCTTGTCATATGTCTCCAATGGGGCTATGCTGGCCCTTGGCAACTCTCTTCATGGACTGTGATGCACTCTGTTACCTTGTCATATGTCTCCAATGGGGCTATGCTGGCCCTTGGCAACTCTCTTCATGGACTGTGATGCACTCTGTTACCTTGTCATATGTCTCCAATGGGGCTATGCTGGCCCTTGGCAACTCTCTTCATGGACTGTGATGCACTCTGTTACCTTGTCATATGTCTCCAATGGGGCTATGCTGGCCCTTGGCAACTCTCTTCATGGACTGTGATGCACTCTGTTACCTTGTCATATGTTTCCAATGGGGCTATGCTGGCCCTTGGCAACTCTCTTCATGGACTGTGATGCACTCTGTTACCTTGTCATATGTCTCCAATGGGGCTATGCTGGCCCTTGGCAACTCTCTTCATGGACTGTGATGCACTCTGTTACCTTGTCATATGTCTCCAATGGGGCTATGCTGGCCCTTGGCAACTCTCTTCATGGACTGTGATGCACTCTGTTACCTTGTCATATGTCTCCAATGGGGCTATGCTGGCCCTTGGCAACTCTCTTCATGGACTGTGATGCACTCTGTTACCTTGTCATATGGCTCCAATGGGGCTATGCTGGCCCTTGGCAACTCTCTTCATGGACTGTGATGCACTCTGTTACCTTGTCAAATGTCTCCAATGGGGCTATGCTGGCCCTTGGCAACTCTCTTCATGGACTGTGATGCACTCTGTTACCTTGTCATATGTCTCCAATGGGGCTATGCTGACCCTTGGCAACTCTCTTCATGGACTGTGATGCACTCTGTTACCTTGTCATATGTCTCCAATGGGGCTATGCTGGCCCTTGGCAACTCTCTTCATGGACTGTGATGCACTCTGTTACCTTGTCATATGGCTCCAATGGGGCTATGCTGGCCCTTGGCAACTCCCTTCATGGACTGTGATGCACTCTGTTACCTTGTCATATGGCTCCAATTTTCCTGATCTTTACCAGATTATTTATAAACGTTGTTGATGTTTTCTGACATACTAATAAAAGACATGTCATTGCACGATTCTTTGTCCTCCTTATTCATGTCATTGATTGAAATCTCTAGTTTATCTGGTTGATCCTTAAAGGGACCTACCAAAAATAATGGTGTTTCCTGAATCATATATGTAATACAATTGTAAATGACTTTAAGATTAACATCTCCAATGTAATTTTATTATTTGTCTTTATATATTTTTCTAAAAGCTTTATCATTGCATGATTATGATTAGCATAGTAATTCTTTTATATATGTATATATAGATTGTTATATATGTATATTTAAAATTTCACATCCATGTGTGTATTTATAAACTCTGCATGAATTGATGCACCTTTAACAAATGATCTGAGGATTGATACAATGATATAATCCATGTAAAGTGTTAATTTTATTGAAATAGTATTGTCTCTGTGTATCCTCTTTTTAAAAATAAAAATCATGTCCCTTTAAGTGATGGTGAGCACAATTGTTAATGAATGGATTTCCATTTCTAAAGCGTTTTTGTCCTTTTTACATGAACAAGGACATATAATCTTATTAATAAACAATCTTATTGTAATGTTGACAGCACATGTATTTCATTTTCAATTCTATCTTATTGTAAAAGTGTAACCAAATCAATCTCTGTGTGTAATGCGCATATTTTAGATGAGGAATATGTTTTTCCAAATATTTTTTAAAAACACTTCTCCTCCCATATATGGCTATAGGTAGGCTGACCATATTTTAACTTGAATAAATGACACGTTTGATCAATACATGTGTCATTATTGTTATTCCAAAACAATCTAAACATATCTTAAAACATCAATGGCATATGTATTTCTCATGTGTATCTTTTAAATGTTAAAGATATACACCATAGCTATAGTTAAAGGGACAGTCAAGTCCGAAAAGATGATTCATGATTTCGTGACATTCCTAGATAGCAATATAGACACATACTAGTTACTAAAATATAAATACGTTTCTTAGTGATATGCCAAGCTGTCAACTGAGTCCTTGTATTGGCTGTGGTTTGTCAGCGATCTCGGATGCGCCATGTTGCTTAAGACGTCACCTGCCAGGCTGTCCAATGATTCCTTGTATTGACTGACGTTTTTACGCGATCAAGGATGCACCTTTTATTGGATGGCGTTTTTATGCGATCAAGGATGCGCCTTTTTTTGGTTCGCGTTCTTACGTGATCAAGAATGTGCCTTTTATTGGATTGCGTTCTTACGTGATCAAGGAAGCGCCATGTTAATTAAGACGTCACATGCAAAGGTAAAAAAAACGTCTGATTGTATTACGTAGTCCCGCAATATTTGTTTGTGCACGTTAAACACGTTTGTGAATGAGAAGACAAGTTTAAAAACATGGTGAATATGGATTGTTTGCATCATGTTACATTGTTGACCCATAGCTGATAAAGACCACCACATTCTCTTTTGCTGGATGTCTGGTTGAATAAACGAACGAAAGCAAAATGTTTTCATGCATAAGATATTTCGAGGCAAGTGCAAATCTCTATAGTCCATGTTGTTTAATATGTTTGTCAACAATATGTTCCTTTTTATGAAAAATGACTGTTGTGTTTAATGTTAAAGATATCTAATTCATAAGTATGCGCTATTGTGTTAGAATAAAGTAATCAATATGCATTTATCTTTATCATATGCTAAATATATGATGCCGACTTCTTCTAAATGTAATTTTGTCATATATTTTATTAAAGGTTCATTAGACACTCACATTAAAAATCAAAATATTTTATTTGGTCTCTAGTTATATAGTCCATTGTTTACCAAATACACGTCTCATTTTGCTTCTGTTCAAATAAAATGTAAGTAATTTTCAGAATCCTCGCCAAGCCTCAAAGTTTCATGTGAGTACCATCTCCAGCTTTCTCCTGTTTGTGTAAAGGGTCTTTTCATATGTTAATGATGGGGTATTGTCTTGTTTTACGGTTGTAATGGGGGTTCATCTATATTTTCAATAGTGATAACCCGATTTTCTTAGAAAGTGTTTAAAGCTTTGTAATATTGATATCAGTATATGTTAATCTTGTTGTTTCTAGTAGTGTCTATTACATGCAGTTCTGTTAAAAATATAGTATACTGTCCCTTTAATGCAAATGTTGATTTTTGTATCATGTATAAGTTCCACATTGGTTAATCTCCAAATATATTATTGTTAGCATATTTTCACCCCCCACTCCTAAAAGGACTTTAAACCATATTCATTGTTAAAACAAATGTCTTTATAAAAATAAATTAACACAATAATGTCTCTTTAAGAAAATAGACTTTATTTAACACGTCAATAGAAATCTGTTTTCAATATTTATTGTTTGAACAAGTACATGTAGATATACCAACAATCTGCAAATATATGTTAGCATATGTAATTTTGTTAAAGGGACAGTTTAGAAAACGAATAATGTTTTGCATTATTAAAAAAGTCAATTTTGTAATATCAATTATATCAAAGGTTTCTCACCAATTAATCATTTGTCTGTGTTTATTTTAATTTGCTAGCTAAACCTATTAGGTTTGTGTGCTCATTTCTTAGAGCTTGAAGAGTGCATGTAATCATTATGCAATTTGACCACTAGAGGGCATTTGGATATCATTTGTATATCTAAAACCTTGAGCTCATACAGCATATTTACCATTTATTGATCATTGATGTCTAAAATGTTGTTATGTCAGAACAACAAATAAGTGGTCATTTTTCATAGGCATAGATACAAGGGTAAGCACATAAGTCACACGTATTTCTCCATGTTTTGTTGTTTCCAACTTGATAATGCGTAATACAGTGTTTTATTTGTAATCAATAATTCTGACTGTCCCTTTAAGCTGTGTTATTGGCATTTAAACAGTAATATGCCATCATGGATAATTGTAATGGTAATTTTGATTGCGATTCGGGAAACAGTTTGGACATCACATCACAGAAACCAATCAATATCATTAACAAGGATAGGTATGTGATGTGGTTTTCACACACTTATAACCCACACTCTGCAAACAATCTGCCTCCATGGACCCAGTCCCATAGAAGTAGATTATATACAGAGTGTGGTCCACAAGTTTATGAAAACCACATCATTACATACCTATCCATTACACATTAAATAAAAAAAACATTAAACATGAAAACAAATACTTACTTCCTCTTCTTTCCTCTCTTCCCACGGGGCTGAGGCTCTGGGAGGGTCAACTGCCGACTCCGACGAGTTCTCATTGGATATGTTGTGGGAAGAGTGGAAGGAAGAGTATTGGGACGACCAAGGTGAGGAGGAGGAGGAGATGGGCCGGCAGGAGGAGATGGGCCGGCAGGAGAAGATGGCCCGGCAGGAGAAGATGGCCCGGCAGGAGAAGATGGCCCGGCAGGAGGAGGCCCAGCAGCAGGAGGCCCAGCAGCAGGAGGCCCAGGAGCAGGAGGCCCAGCAGATGGCGGCCCAGGAGCAGGAGGCCCAGCAGATGGCGGCCCAGGAGCAGGAGGCCCAGCAGATGGCGGCCCAGGAGCAGGAGGCCCAGCAGATGGCGGCCCAGGAGCAGGAGGCCCAGCAGATGGTGCCCCAGGAGCAGGAGGCCCAGGAGCAGGAGGCAGACCAGCAGATGGAGGACCAGGAGGCAGACCAGCAGGAGGCAGACCAGCATGCGCCTCCCGGAACAAATTAAACATCTCTTGGTGGAGTCTAAATGTTCTGTTTTGGCCTTCTTCTATTCGAGTAAGGAGGTGTATGATTTGGGTTTGTCCTTCAATGATTTTGTTTTGTCCTTCAATGATTTTGTTTTGTCCTTCAAGAATTCTAGTTCTGCCTTCTATATTTTGTATCCGGGAGTTACGCATCTGGTCAATGTAGTCTAGTAGAACCCGCACCTCCGCTATTTCCTCTTGTTGTGCACGGCGGGGTGCCCGTGCACGGCGGCCTGCTGGTGCACGGCGGCCTGCTGGTCCTTGAGGGGCCTCTGCTTCCGCGGCCTCTTCCTCTGCTTCAGGGTCCTCTTCGTCAAAGGGGGCCTCTTCGTCAAGGGGGGCCTCTTCCCTCCGAGGTGGAGATTCATCCCCACCACTCTCATCCCGGGGAAAAGGAGGAGCCTGTATTTGCTGTGCTGCCTCCTCCCCAGACTCTGTATATTTTAAAAAGAAATAAATGTATATATTAGCATATTTCCAAATAAAGCTTTAAATTACTTAGCTTACGATACAATTACAAATGCAGCCTCATTAATCCTATTTGAAATCTAACAATCGATACGATTTCCGCATTTTCTAAACCGTGTTTGTGATATCTCTGGTCAATCTGAATGTTTTAGCGTTTGTTTTCAGTCTGTTTAAATGCACACCTAACCTATAGCCTAGATACTGATGTAACCGCAAAGTAATTGTGAATGCGTGTAAACAACGTAATAGCATTAATCTGATCCTTAAAGGGACATGAAACCCAATGTTTTATCTTTCATGATTTCGAAGCATACAATTATAAACAACTTTCTAATGTACTTTTCTTATCTAATTAGCTTCATTCTTTGGATATTCTTTGCTGAAAAGCATATCTAGATATGCTTAGAAGCTGCTGATTGGTAGCTGCATATGGTTGCCTCCTGTGATTGGTTCACCGTGTGCATGGCTATTTCTTCATTAAAGTATATCTAAGGAATGAAGCAAATTAGGTAATATAAGTAAATTGGAATGTTGTTTAAAATTGTATTCTCTACCTTAATCATGAAAGTACAGGTTTGCGTATAGTGTCCCTTGAAATACATTCATATGTTAATTTCTTCTTAAATGAGCTTACCGTCAGATGAGAATGGCAGGTTCCCGGTATCAATTCCTCCAATACCGACTATATCCAGCTCAGAGATGCTGGGACACAACATTTCCTCCCATCGGCAGTAATTGATTTCCAGTGCAGGGCCGCCACCGGTTCCTGCGGCATGTCGGGCCTCCGGGCTTAACTTTTTCTTAAGATCCATCTTGCAGTCCCGGTATCGATGTTTAATAGAGTCCATGTCTCTGTTCCGGCCACCCACTGCATTGACTGCATTCCTTATCTCATGCCAGAGCTTCCTCTTCTCAGTCGGGGTGGTCTTCTGATGCTGCAGCCTCCTATACCTGGCCATATAGGCTTCTACGAGGGCCTCCTTCTCCTCCATCGAAAACCTCGCCTCCCTAGTCGCCTTGGCCTTCCCCTGTGATGATGCCCTCTGTTTCCCGGACTGTGAAGCCCTACTCTGTCCGCCACTGGGCCCAGCCACTTGTTCATCTTGAACCAAGTGGCTGGGTCCACCCACTGCTTCCACCCCCGCTTCCTGCCCCCATTCCTGCCCCCCTTCCTGCCCTATTCCTCTCCCCCTCCCTCTCCTCCCCCCTCTACCTCTCCCCTGCCTGCCCTCCATCTCTTCCCTAAACTAAACCTCAACTAAGCAAACAAAAAGTGAGTGTGATCAAATGAAAGGGGGTCAAAATAAAGAACTAAAAAGACCAAAAAAAGTGCTGAAAGTGTGAAAGGGATATAAATAAAAGAGGGTAAGGAGTATTTAAATGAACAAAATGAAGAAGAAGACTAAAAGGAGGATATGTAAACTAAATGTAACTAGGGGATGGGGTATGGGATAAGAGTAAATGGGATGAAAGGGAATGGGACTACAGGTAATGGGGTATGGAGTGTAGTATGAGAGGGTATGGGGTATGGAGTGTATGTAGTGTTATTGATAAGTGTATGTATGTATTGAATGTGTTTGCGTGTAAATGTGTTAAGTGTACATAAAAAGCACTCGCACACTCACCCAAACCAACTGTCGCTCACTAACTCACACTACCACTAACTGACTCTCTCACACTACCACTAACTCTCAATAACTCACACTACCACTAACTCTCTAACTCCCACTACCACTACCTCTCTAACTCCCACTACCACTACCTCTCTAACTCCCACTACCACTAACTCTCACTACCACTAACTGACTCACAATAATGCACAAAATCTCTAAGCTCCAATCTCCAAAAACCCACCAGCAACACAGTGAGAGAAGCCATTCTTGTGTGGTGCTTATATACCCTGTGTAAATGTTTAATGATGTACCGGTTTTCGTTGTAAATTGTGTTCAGGTGTGCTTTATTCTTACTTATTATTTGTGCAATGTGTATTAGGTGTGTGAATTTGCGCATGCTCCTTTGGAGTTAGTATTTGTGGAATGTGTAGAATGCGATGATGTCATAGAGCTCGTTTTCTATAACATTGTCCAATAGTATTATGTTTAAATGTGAATTTGCGATGGTGTGGTATTAGTGAAGTGTTGTATATGTATGTTTGTCCTAATATATAGTAATATTGAATGCGAGTATTTTGCTAGTGTATTTTTTTTTCCTTGTTGTTATTTTCCGTATTTCCGCATCTTAAAGTATATGCGTATTCCCTGTATTTTATTTAAATAAAATTCCCCCCGCTTCTGAATGTGTAATGCTTATGTGCTTTGTTTAGTGATTGTTGTTGTGACATTTGCGGCGTGTTATTGTTGTGCATGATGTGGTATGCGTCATATGACCGAGCTGTGCGTATTTCTCGCGAGATCGAGTGTTAGATGAAAAAAGCGTGTTTGTTTGCATTTCCATTGATCTCTATGGGAGACTGTCTAACGTGGGCAGGATTCCGCGTGTGAAATACACGCGTTAGGAGTATCGTTAGAAGGTTTTGTTTGAACTCTAAATACCGGAGTCAAACAATGCCGTGCGTTAGACATAAACCACGCGTAGCGTTAGCACCCCATCTACCGCCAAACTCCAAATCTAGCCAAAAGAAAAGCAAAGTGGCACAAATAGTAGGATAATGGGCAACGAGGGAATTTTTAATTTATGGAAAAAGACTCTAACTAAACCACAAGAGGAACTTTTAAGTAAAGGTTTGACATTTGCACAACTACAAAACTAGGTAAATTTGGTACATATATCGATGACCATAAATTTATGCGTAAATTGACTGTAAAAAGAAGGTTTCTAAGAAAAGGACCAGAATTAAGTTATCAGCAAAATGACCAAAGCAATGGCAAATATATTCATACCAATCTTAGACAAAAATCCAACTTCCATCCAAAACATGATAAAGGAGCCTCTATTGAAGCTTTTGAAAAGTTGGTGTTGAAAGACATTGAGAATTTAGAAAAGTAAAAAATTGAAAAGATCAAAACTAAATTATCTAAAAAGATGTTGAAAACAATAAACCAATTAGAAAGCGATGAAGAAATAATAATAAAACCAGCAGATAAGGGAGGAATTGTTATACTTGAGCATTATATAAAAATACATACAAATAACTTGGATGACAACAATACATATAAAAAACTGAATAGAAATCCAACCATAGATTATGCTAAGGAGCTAGAGGCCCTATTAGAATCAGGAAAGAAAAATGGGATACTTACAAAGAAAGAAAGTAGATATCTATCAATATAGAACCCAAGAATACCATTACTGTACTGTTTGCCAAAAATCCATAAATGTATTACAAATCCCCCTGGAAGGCCAATTATTTGAGGTTTTGGTATAATAACAGCAAATGTTTTTTAATATATTGATATCTTCCTCCAAAAACATGTAAAACTATTACCATCAAATTTGAAAGATTCAACCGAGGTATTAAATCTAATTAACAATTTAAATTGTAAGGAAGAATATATACTTATAACATGTGATGTTGCCTCATTATATACATGCATAGCAACTGAAGATGGTATTAAGGCCACTAAGCATTTTTTAGATCTACATGAAATGATGAGTGAAGAACAGAAACAATTCATTCTAGAGTGTATCAAATTTATTCATTATCATAATTATTTCTTCTTTATTAGCTATTTTTATAACCAAGAGCAAGGTACCGCTATGGGGACCAGGTTTGCCCCCAGTTATGCAAATTTGTTTATGGGCCTATGGGAACAAGAATTCCTTGCCAGTTGCGTGCTGGGGACAAACCTGGTCACCTATAAGCGGTACATAGATGATATTCTGATGATATGGCAGGAAAGCAAGAGCAGCTTTGATGGATTTTTTTGTGTTTATGAATAATAATTCCAAAAATGTAAATGTAATGTAATGCACTTCTATTATACATTTTTTAGATTTAGAAATATTTGTCAAAGACAACAAATTGCATTCAAGGACATATTTTAAGCAAGTAGATGCCAACAATTATATACATCAACAAAGTTGCCACCATGATTTGTGGAAAAAGAATATCCCAATGGGTCAATTTGTCAGAATAAAGAAAAATTGTAATAACATCATATATTATGATGCTCAGTCACAGACTCTTATAAGGAAATTTGTAGATAGAGGCTACAGAGAGATTGAATTGGAATCCGAATTGGAAATGAGATTTGTAGCTATAAAAGAGAAGATATCCTAAATAAGAAGAAAGAAAAAACAAATAATGACTGCTTTTTTAATGCCTTTTATAACCCCATATAGTGGTAGTAAACATTTAATTGAAAAAAATTAAAAAAGACACTGGAATATATTAAAAAGTGATGACTTGTTAGGTCCTCTTTTAACAAGAAAAAAAAACAAATAGTTTATAAAAGGGCAAGAAATTTGAAATCAAGATTAGCCCCCTCTGAACTAAAGAGAAAAGAAATAAGTACAGGTCCTGGTTTATGGGGGAAGCCAGTAAAAGGCTGCTTTCCATGCCATAAGTGTTAATCATGCAAACACGCTATAAAAAAGGAGAAACCTTAAAGATTAATCAGATAATCAAATGCACAGACAGAAATATAATTTACTTAATAGAAAGTAAATGTGGGGTTCAATATCTGGAGGAATCAGAAAGACCCCTACGGGATAGTATACTCTCAATAGAACATAATAAAACAGAGAGAAACAAAGACCTACCTGTCCCCAAACACTTTTTCAATTGTAATGGAGCAAATCTAAATTATTTTAAATTTATGTTCATTGATAGATGTTTACGTCCCTGGAGACTTTAAATTGACCTATTTGTCTCAACTTTCTTTGAAAGTGAAAATACTATGCTGAGTACTATATTTTATTCTTACTAATCCCCCTATGAAACAAGATTATATTACACTTCCTTTTTATATGAAATCCATTTTAAATGAAGCACTCTAGAGTCTAGAACTTATTTTAAAATTCCCTTTTTCGTTTCAATTTCCTCTGAAAGTGTAAACACTATTCTTACATATCCCCCTTTGAAACAAGATTATATCTCTTTAAGAATATGGGTATAAATAAGGCTAGGATATGCTGTCAGGATAGACCTTGATAAAGGCTTGTCAAAGCCGAAATGCGTTGCTCTATTGTCTACAGCTTTTTGGTCCGTTACAGCATCCGTAGTTGTATTGTGACTACACACTGTAAAACGGCTTACATCGGATTGGAGTAAGCAACACAGTTGCGCCTAAGTCCCTGGATACCTTAAGACGATGCAAGGTGAAAGTGGACATCCGGACTTTCTAATCCATGTTGGGACACTAAACAACAGTACCCGGTGTAAGTAATTAAGCGCACCATTGTATATGAACTTTTTATATTTGCCTAAAAAGATATATTTTTGTTGTCCATTTGTCTGCAGCTAACTGGCAACAACAAAGCACCTGTCTCAACCTATTTCAACCTGATGCTTAATGCATTAACAACTCTTAATGTCTATTGCATTTTAATAAACTCTTTATGGACTTTTAACTTCTTATGTTTACTACATACTTTGTTCTTTTGGTGCGACCTTATGTAACAGTGTGATTTCATGTGATTTACATGTATATATATATATATATATATACACTGTATTTATATATATATATATATATATATATATATATATATATATATGATTTGTGAATATTCTGATTTTCAAATACCATGTATCACAAATTGTTCTATGTTTTACTTATTACATTTTTTTACCCTTTAAAACTAAACCTAATACATATATAGAAAAGAGTCCAGTTAAGCCTATATAGGGACTATTTATATTTATTTCTCAGTTACTATACATACATTATAGTATATTAGAGTTATATTATAACTCTACAAGCTCCCTACATGCTCCCTAATTAACATCTTCACTGGTGGGCATAAAACACGTGTGGTGCGCAGTGGCATTTAGCAGCCTTGTAATTACCAAAAAGCAACGCCAAAGCCATGTAAGTCTGCTATTTCTGAACAAAGGGGATCCCAGAGAAGCATTTACAACCATTTATGCCATAATTGCATAAGTTGTTTGTAAATAATTTCTGTGAGAAACCTAAAGTTTGTGAAAAAGGGAACAATTTTTTTTTTATTTGATCGCATTTGGCGGTGAAATGGTGGCATGAAATATACCAAAATGGGCCTAGATCAATACTTTGGGATGTCTTCTAAAAAAAAATATATACATGTCAAGGGATATTCAGGTATTCCTGACAGATATCAGGGTTCCAATGTAACTAGCGCTCATTTTGAAAAAAAGTTGTTTTGAAATAGCAAACTGCTTCTTGTATTTATTTCCCTATAACTTGCAAAAAAAGCAAAGAACATGTTAACATTGGGTATTTCTAAACTCAGGACAAAATTTAGAAACTATTTAGCATGGTTGTTTTTTGGTGGTTGTAGATGTGTAACAGATTTTGGGGGTCAAAGTTAGAAAAAGTGTGTTTTTTTCAATTTTTTCCTCATATTTTATAATATTTTTAATTTTAAGTTATAAGATATGATGAAAATAATGGTATCTTTAGAAAGTCCATTTAGTGGCGAGAAAAATGGTATATAATATGTGTGGGTACAGTAAATGAGTAAGAGGAAAATTACAGCTAAACACAAACACCACAGAAATGTAAAAATAGCCCTGGTCCTTAAAGGGACAGTAAACCTTAAAAATAATGTTATATAATTCTGCACATAGTGCAGAATTATATAACATTATATTAGCCAAACTTTGTAAATCATAATATTCAATTTTTATTTTGTAAAAATACTGCTGTTTTACAGACCCGCTCTCTGTACTCTGCTGAGCGGGTCTGTTGTTTTTACTGAGCGCATCGGGCCAGCTGTATAGTCACAGCCCGGCCCGATTGTGCCATTAGACACAGTGCATCTCGCTCCCGCTCTGTCTGACAGCAGAATTATATAACATTATTTTTAAGGTTTACTGACCCTTTAAGGGAAAGAAATTGAAAAATGGCCTTGGTCGGGGATGTCCGGGGGCGCGCATGGACGCGCGCGCGTGCATGGGAGGGCGGGGGCAGGCGCGTGCACGGGGAGGGAGCGGGTGGGAACTGCTACACTACAGAAAAAGTTGGTGTAAAATTTAAAAAAAAAAGGAATACAAATTTTAAAAAAAAGATCAGGCAGGTGGTGGGGGTTGGTCTGTGGGGAAGCTACACTACAGAAAAAAAAATAAAAACAGAAAAAACAACTTTTTTTTGCAAACTGGGTACTGGCAGACAGCTGCCAGTACCCAAGATGGCCACCAATAAGGCAGATGGGGAGGGTTAGAGAGCTGTTTTGGGGGGATCAGGGAGGTTGGGGGCTAAGGGGGGGTGCTATACCACAGCATATGTAAATATGCTAAAAAAAAAAAAAAAACCTTTTAGTTTAGTTTAGTACATGCACATATTTCTAAACTCAGGACAAAATTTAGAAACTATTTAGCATGGTTGTTTTTTGGTGGTTGTAGATGTGTAACAGATTTTTCAGGGCCTGCCAGGGCACAGTGTCACACCAGTGTAACGCATATCTGGTGTAACAGTAGTGTACATTAAAAAAAAAATACAATTTTGACTGTAATAGATTGAATAGCAGTTAGTTGTCTGCAAGCATGTGTGTCAGGCCTACAGCGTCTACTCTGCCAACTTCGGCCAGTGCACAGTGCCACTCATATCTGTTGTCACAGTAGCTTGCACGCATAGTACCACTAATTGAAAAAAAAATGACAGGCAGAGGCAGGCCACCCCGCAGGGGCCGTTGTGGTCGTGGTGCTGTGATTCCCTTTGGCCCTAGAATAATGCCCAGTGTTCAGAGGCCACGTACCCTGAACTCGAAAAGTTCTGAGGACATAGTTGACTGGCTAACACAGGACACCCAATCTTCTACAGCTTCCGCTCGGAACCTTGACGCACCATCCTCCTCCAGCTTAGCTTCGGGCACCTCTCAAGTTACCACTCGCCCGCCTGCCGCCACCACCAACACTAGCACCACAGCCGCTTCACTTGATCTGTCAGAGGAGTTATTTACACATCAGTTGGAAGAAATGAGTGATGCGCAACCATTATTGCCAGAGGATGTAGATAACAGGGATATGTCTCAGTCAGGCAGCATTACACACATGGACATATGGTGTGATGATGATGATGTTGTACCCGCTGCGGGAGTTTGGTCTGTCACTGTAAAGAGGGCGTAACCCTTACACTACCTGATCGATACAACATCATACCTGATGTTTTAAAGCATGTTATTCCAAACAATTTAGGAATGTTAGGTGATTTATGCCCTTTATGGATTAAAACCAGACTCTTCATCAACTATGTAATTTTCCATGGGAGTTTTGCCATGGATCCCCCTCCGGCACGCCACAGTCCAGGTGTTAGTCCCCTTGAAACAACTTTTCCATCACTATTGTGGCCAGAAAGCGTCCCTGTGGGTTTTAAAATTCGCTTGCACATTGAAGTCAATGGGGGTTTGCCCGGTTCGCGAACATTTGCGGAGGTTCGCGTTCGCCGTTCGCGATCCCAAATTTTTATGTTCGCGACATCACTAGCAAATCATTATATCCTCATATGTCCTAGCTAAGAAACACTGATACACACACAGTTTGTCCCAATTAATTGCCAGGCAAGAAAAACACTGATAAAAATAAGTACTGAGTCCAACTTTGCAGCGGTTGTAAGAAATACACAAAACTTCATATCAACATGCATACCTTAAATATTTCACTGAATTCACTCCCAACATTTATTCTTAAGCAATTTTAACAAACATTAAACCTTTAGTGACACAGGAAACACATTTTATTAACGTTCTGTCTCTTTAAGGAAAACATATATCTCAAACATATCAGAGAC
Source organism: Bombina bombina (assembly GCF_027579735.1). Lineage (NCBI taxonomy): Eukaryota > Metazoa > Chordata > Amphibia > Anura > Bombinatoridae > Bombina > Bombina bombina. The sequence goes on from NC_069500.1 coordinate 1,135,043,907, forward strand.
AGAAGAAACACAACAAGATAAACTCTCCACTAAAGTTAAAACCTAATTAGGATTGTTCGAAATTGCTCAGATTGGCCATATTCCAGCAACTTAGGACTTTGACAAATTTTTAGACAAGATAATAAATCCTCAGAAGTTTAGTAGGTAATAAACCTTCACAAGACACAGTGAAACATCACAAAGACAAACACTTCTTACACATAAATTACACAGAAGCTTCGTTACTATAACAAACATGGAATAGTTATGCGGAATCTGTTGGTGCTCTACAAATAACCGATAATAATAATAATAGCAAAAAGAAAAGGTTTTCACATACAACATCCTGTCATATCACATTACAAAATCTTTATGTACATGAAGTCAGAAATTTTCTCCATGAGAGTTAAGTTAACGAATCTAGTTTTACAGTCATTGTCTGAATAAATAATATTCTCCATCAGGAAATTAAGGTCTGGGATTCTTATTTGCTGCGCAGCTTCTCATGAAAATATTGCCAAAAATATCTCTCTTTTTAAATTCCTCTACATTCAAACAGCAACACAAAAAAAAACAATAACTCGCACAGCAAACAATAAGCAGTGTTTTACTTTGAACAGACCCCATATTCACTTAATACTTGTATACACAGCACAACACAAAAAAAATTACAGCAGATAAATAATTTAAGCAACACACATTGTCAAGTGCTAACTCTGCTTCAGTAATATATTATTTAACTAAACACTATATATTAACACTAAGGACTTTAACCTCTACCCAAAGGACAAACCTTTACCCAAAATGACTCAAACCTTTACCTTTAAACAACAGAAGGGACTACACCCCCTGAAACGATGGGCCTCAAACTCTCGTAAAAAAAAAAAATGTATTAAAACAGCCTACCCCCAGCATGTGGGTCCAAAATTCACAGAGAGGAAGTAGGATATAGGAAGGAAAAAAAACCTCTCTACTCACCCTGTGGGAATACCAGCTTCTGACACCATAATTGTTAGGGGAACTTTTAGAGGCTGGATACACCTTATCACCAATAATTATTCTACTTCTCATCTGGAGCAGAGGATTGCACTTAATACGAGATCTCAGGAACAGACTGTCAGCCCACACAAATGAAGTATAACAACTGTTCTGTTTTTTAACCGCCCACAATGCGGTTATATAGTATATATCATATACATTGTAATTTGACACAGCCGTCATGTTTGCCAGGCCAAAGATGAAAAGGACCATCCAAGCTGTTATCAGTGTCAGGACCAAAGCCAGCCTCAATCATGGTATGAGGGTGTGTCAGTGCCCAAGGCATGGGTAACTGGCACATCTGTGAGGGCACCATGAATGCAGAAAGTGATGTATACATTTTGGAGCAAGATATGCTGCCATCCAGACGTTGTCTTTTCCAGGGACGTCCCTGCATTTTCCAGCAGGACATCGCCAAACCAGATTCTGCCCTGATTACAAGTGCATTGTTGCATAAGTAGAGAGTGCGGGTGCTAGCATGGTCCACCTGCAGTCCGGACCTGGCTGCGATTGAGAATGTGTGGCGCATTATGAAGTGAAAAATAAGGCAACAAAGGCCCATACAATTGCGCAGCTGAAGAGATGAATAATAGACGAATGAGGGAAAATTCTGCTTCCTAAACTTAAAGGGACACTAAACCCAAATTTTTGGGTTCAGTGTCCCTTTAACCAACTGGTGTCTTTAGTACCCAAACACTAAATAAGTGTTATTTAAATTAAAAGATGATGTTATACAGTGGTAACAGTTGACTGTTTACCACTGTGTAACATCATCTTTTAAGGTGGTAAACAGTCAACTGTCCCAACTTTTTTGGAGTGTGCTGCAGTCATCAGTCATCATCAATTTGAAATTAGTGTATATTTTCAAAATACATTAAATTCACAAACTAAAACATCAAATAATGTGTTAATAATGTGTTTTTAATTTAGTACAGGGTAAATTGAATAATGCGGATATGGTATACATCACATACGTTGTAAATTGACTAAGTCGTTGTGTTCTCCAGGCCAAAGATGAAAAGGACCATCCAAGCTATTATCAGTGTCATGACCAAAGCCAGCATCTGTCATGGTATGGGGGGGGGGGGGTGTCAGTAACTTGTAATATCTGTGAGGGCACCATGAATGCAGAAAGATATGTATACATTTTGGAGCATGTATTAGTGATATTTAAATTACAATATGATGTTACACAGTGGTAACAGTTGACTGTTTACCACTGTGTAACATCATCTTTTAATGTGGTAAGTTGCAGTCATCAGATTTGAAATGAGTGTATATTTTCAAAATACATTAAATTCACAAACTAAAACATCAAATAATGTGTTAATAATGTGTTTTCAGTGATTCAGATCTGCGCTTATATGTGAGGTTGATCATGTTTACTTGTATATCTGTAGCATTGTTGTATATCAGTAAAACTGTATATAAGGTACATTGCACTAATAGTATTTTAGGGATTGGTTTTACATTGCACTTACTATATTAGTCACAGGCCCTGCTTCTAGTTACTGTATATGTGATACAGATCTGCATTTATGGGATGTTGGTTATGATTGACTACCTGTATATCTGCAGCACTGTTTTGTATCATTCGTCTTTAACCACTGTATATAAGATACATTGTACATATGTATGCATTTGTATTTATTTGTGTATTGTTGTACAAACTGCTTTTTGCACATTGGGAAGAGTCTTAGAGGGTATAAATGTTTGTTATTGATTCATGGTGTGTTGGTCTGATGAAGGGGAGCTGTCCCCAAAACGTCACTTAATTAAAGCTACTTTTTGCTTCTTTAAGACCAGTGAGTGCTGTCATCTATTACCTTTATTATAACCTACATTCAGCACCCTGGCAACGTTACATCTGTTCATAAAAGAGAGCACCTATCTCTGCAAGTATATATATATAAATATGTATTTTGAATAAATAGAACATATTCTGTTATTTAAAGGACATTGTAATATAAAAAATTTATATTTTCATGTCAGTTTCGCGCAAATGAGAATATGCGATTGGGTTTGCATGAGAGTGGATGTTTTTTCCCCCCAATTTTTGTCTCCATTGACTTCTATGTGGGAGTACGTGAACATACACACAATATTCTAACTTTGGATTTTTCCTGCTTGTCGGTTCCCGCGAGAACGAAAACAGTTTATGTTTAACTCATAATACAAGCACAACCAAACAAATGCAAAAATCTTAATTCTATCGTAATTAGCGCTAAAGAGAGAACGTTAATTTATGCTCCACTCATAATCTGGATTCAATATATAGAGATATTAATTATAATTTACTCCAGTAAATTAGATCAGCTCAGGAATGAAAATTAACATGTGCACATCATTCAATGCATTATGAGAAAGACAATAAAAATCTGTCAGCTACATTTCATTTTTGCACATGAAGAAGCCGTAAATTATTTGGTTTTATCACCTGTCAGTATTTTCATTTCATCTGTATTACTGACAATACATTTTGTCAAGCATTACAAAGTCAGTAATTGACTGCTTTGTAAAAATAAAATTCAACATTTTTATGTAAATGTGTTAAATGTTGCCATTGCATACAAAAAATGACTCTCCTCGTTTTCAAAGTTAATTTAAAAATAGGCATACATTACTATGTAAACATTCTCAGCCCTGTGTAATGTAGCTATTAATGATGCAATAAAAATGCAAATGCTAGTACACAATCCAATCATGGTTTTTATTACACAATAGAGAACCATTTTTCTCCAATATGCTAGGTCAAATAGCAGGAAACATTTTACCTAATCACATTACTGCAGGATACATACTAATACTAGTTTTATGAAAATAATCATACTAGACAAATTTCTTTTAACTAAGCCCATAAAGATCCATCATTTAACTTTACATTATTAATTTCTACTCTCAAGTTATAACTCAATACATGAATAAGATTATTTTTGATGATGAGCTATTGAGAAAAAGTTATTGTAAGATCATTTCATAGCTGATAATTTAAAAAGCAAGAATAAGGATATTCTATATTCTCTATCTATATCTGTTATTTTTTTTTTTTTTTTTTTAATAAAATGTGTATACAAAATATCCATCTCACGTTGAATACTCATTGTGAGCCAGATTACAAGCTTTCATAAAAACGATATTTGCGTTTCACTGTGTAATGCCAGCACACGCAAATGTGCGCTGGTATTACAAGTTGTCAGCAATGCAAATATGAGCTTGTGTTCACATTGTTGGAAAGCATTGCACTCACGAGAGAGCGTATCCATAGGCTCCAGTGGGAGCCTCGTTCTGATGCCGTTAGAGACAGCACAGAACCTAAGCGCAGTGAAGGGGGTAAGTAGCGCAGCAATTGCAGCAATTTTAAATATATATATATGTGTATGCTTATATACATATATATTTATGTGTTAATATGCGTATATACACATACTAACACATAAATATATACGTACAGTATATAAGCATATACAAATATATTTACTGGGAACACCCAGTTTCCATAGACCGCAATGTAAAGGCACTTTACAGTGCTGTTTACTTTTCTAACACCTCCCCACCTGCCAACTTTAGCCCCAAAATACTGCCTAGTGCAGTTATTTTATTTTAAAAAAATAAAGATGCTGCAATCTTTTTTTAATTAAATAGACTACACTGTATTTTGGGGCATTTTGTGGACATTTATAAAATTAACCAGAAATCTGATCTCTGATTAATTTTATAAGCGCTAATTGCTACAACGAGTTCACTATACTAATAACCAGCCACTTGTAATGGCTGATTAATTATTGTGCACCCGCAAACGAGCAAATTTGCAACATATTGCAGGGGTAACCATTTTATTAATGAATTGTTATGTCATTGAAGAATGCTCTGTCCTCCAGGCTAATCAGATTTCTTATGTGCATCTTATATTTATAAAGTTACTCTTCTTTAAGGAAGGGTACATCATGCATATTTATCCATATTTAAAGACAGTTTGTGCAGTCATAAAGAGTGAAGGCTAATAAATAAAAAGAAACACTTGCTATTAACTACTTATTTAATACAAAAATGAAGATATCTAAAAAAAATTATTAACCTTCTAACTATTGCTCCCATTACAGTTCATCAGAATTTCTGGGCAAAAACATTAGACCCCATTTCAATCCATGAGAATATGTTTGAAAGTATAATGTAATATGACATAATAATACTATTTAAAAATAAATGTATTACTTTATAATATGATAATGATAATGATGATTGAATATATTCTAATAATTCAAATGTCACAGGTGCATCTTTATTGTGATGATGAGCGGTTAATGAAGGCTTTACAGATCTCTAAATTAATATAACGTTTAGGCAGAAAAGTACAGCTCTTGGGAACTCAGTGTGCTCAGAAGCTTTACAGTAGGCAAAAGATTTAGAAAATATATGCATATTCAATGTTATGATTTCAAGTAAAATTTAATAAATATTTTTGCACAAATTGCCCTGTACTCTATTGTAAGTGGTTACTCTTGTTTTTGATCTTTGTGTTTGTTGACCAAAACAGTTTCTATAGAATTTTGCTCCCAGGGCAAAATTCTAAAATGTGCCCCTCATATTCTTAAGTTCAACCTTTCTTGTCTCACTGTCATTTAGTTTTAAATTTAGCACACATAGAAGCACCTGTAAACACACCCATAGACCTACACATTCACACACAGACACCTAAAGAAATTCTCATGCACAGCCACACAGGCACCCATAGACATCCACATGCATTAACACTTACAGCCACATATATATATATATATATATATATATATATATATATATATACATACACACCATAATTCACATGGACAATCAGGCACAAAACATATACACAAGAAAACACATATGCTGAGATAGATGTTTTGGGGTAAAAAGTTTTAGAAGGATTATTCAATATAATGCCAGCAGCTGAGTTAATAATGATGTAGTTAATATCTGTTTACAAACTGGAATTCCCAGTCGCCAGCTTTACAATACTTTTTCTCTGGTATTTGACTTTAATAAAGGTTCAGCATTGCAGAAAACAATGTACTATCCCAAGTCTTTACAAATTTCCTTTTAATATAGACACCAATTAGAAACCATATTTTTTTTTAAAAAAAAGACTATATGTGTGATGGAGCCACAAATAAAAGCCCCAAAGTACCTGATATGCCCCTTAAAGGGACACTGAACCCAATTTCTTTTTTCTTTCATGATTCCGATAGAGAATGCAATATTAAGCAACTTTCAAATGTAATCCTATTTTGGGTTTAGTATTCCTTTAATGGGATATAAAACCCAAAACTTTTCTTTTTTGATAAAGACAGAGCATACCATTTTAAAAAAGTTTCCAATTTACTTTTGTCAGGATATCCGACCAAAGGGTTCATTATATATGAAACTGGATTCATCAGTTTTATTTACTATAAATTACAGTTCTCTCTGCCAGATGGGCTGGGCTGGGTAACACAACTCCCCCTGCTGTGACTAGAATACACATTACAAGCCAAAATGTCCCAATTACCCATTTCAAAGGAGGCCTGTGTAAAGAGTTTTCCTATCTGAAGAACCAGTCGCTCAGTCTGAACTGATAATGGAATATACAAACATACTCAAAGGAGATAGCCCTCAGACGTACGTCTCAAATAGAAAATAGCAGGAGAAAACAGAGAGACATCTTTTGCTGAAAGCATATAAGAAATTAAATCTTGGTTTTAAAAAGAGAAGTTAGAAATTCATCTATATGAACTGTATAATTCTCAAACATTTAATTGATACTCAGACTGTATAAATATATATATATATATATATCCTGAGAAGAAATGCCTCACAGTAACATATTAGATAAATATTTGGTGAACTTAATAAGTGGCTATACAGTCAGTTTAAAATGTCCAATTTATTTCAAAATTAATAACCTATTCTTTTTATATTTTTCACGCATCTGACAAGTACATGTTTGGTTGTCCCATAAATTGTGTCATATGTTTGTGCACGCAGCAAGAGGTGCACTGAATGTGAAATATGCTGTATTTGTATTAATATGTGATAATAATCAAATGCAAGTTTAAATGCACTTTAAAATATTAGATTATATATATTAGAGATATGCTCATGTCTAGTCTCTATGAATACATGCTGGGTTGTATTAGATGGGGCATATATGTTGATCAGATTAGTTTATTAATACAATAAATTATAGCATATTGAATAAACATTTTAAGGTGAGATATTAAGCTGTAGCAGTATTGATAGTGAGACTGCATTTCGGGTTATCTGCTGCCCACTTGTGGATTAAAACTGGTATGACAGCCAAATGATTGACTGTTAAAAACATATGCCAAACCAAATAGCCTATGAGATCTTCAGATCCGAGAGTGAATCAGGGATAAGCTCTGTTAAGGGCCTATCCAATTCTGTGGGAATTAGTAAAGAAAAGGAGGAGAGATTCTTTATTTTTGGATAAAGACCCACACACTGTAGACGAAGGACACACAGACTCAAAGAAGCATACGTTTTGGAGAGGAAAATACACAGGCTTTGTGTCAAGTATACTTTTCTGCCATTTTGGGACATTTTCTTGAACAAAGAAAGATTAACAATTTTGAGGCCTGTACATTTACACATAGTGGATAAATCCTTCTTAGATGAACCACAAGAAATTCTGGAAACTGAATAATCATTTGGTTATGTGGTAACATATGGCAGTGACTATAATTTAATATTTTAAAGCAAATACATTCATTGCTGCTACAGTTTAATTGAAGTTAGTAATTTTAAAAGGGCATTTTGTATTTTGAGCTTATATCCATAGTCCTGTGTAGTTTAAAACTTTTCATATTTAGTGCTAAGTAATTTATTTGCTAGATAAATATCCTTTGTATTTCATATCTCTAAGTCTTGCTTATTATTGTAAGTAAATCTCTCTGGTGTGTATTAAGTTATTTGCAGCTATATATTTTAGAATTTGTCTTATAGTAGCTAAATAAGAGGTTATTTCAGGTCAGACATATTGGCATATACATTGGCTGTTTGCATTAATAATATATACAACCTCTGGTATTTTATTGTGGTATTTTAATGTGATTCATTGCGAGTAAAATTAATTTTAAAGGTATATCTTTTATGATCTTTGTAAATAATATTAGAACAGCATAAGCATGTATAATTTGATTTGTAATCTGGTCTCTACATAAATATATTGCAATGTGTATATAAATTTTTACTAATCTAAAGAATTTAGGAATAAATATTAATTTCAACTGTTTCGTATATACATTTTTATTGGAGGTTATTTTAAAGAATAATAATTAATATTATAACCCTGGTATATACTGACATATTATCTGGAGGCACTGCTAGAAGATTATTATATTTATCATACTGATATAATATATTTTGTAGTAAATAGATATTAATATTTTAAAATAATTAATTTTTTTTCTCTCTCTCTGTTGGTCAAAATTGTATTACCGTTTTAAATTTAACCAAATACTAATCCAACATAATAATGTATGCTACTAAAAGTGAATCAAATGAAAAATGTTCCCCAAAATTACCCCTTACTCAGGGCGATCTCCTTAAGATAGACATTATAGGCCACATTAAAAAGAGGTGTAATATTGCGGGTGATTTAAATGATTATATGGGTATGCTTGCAATTAAGGCTAAAAATATTGCTATTGATGATGGAAGTTGAAATTAAAAAAGTGAATTGTTCCAAGTATTATTAAAAATTAATCAATGCAAAAATCTCCAAAAATGGGATGAACTAATACTAAAATCTTGGCCCCTTGTAATATGCATTATTGACAAAATGTCCCTCCACCTTATAGGAAAGGAATTGCAATTGCAGGAGTTAGATGATAATATTCACTCATCACGCGAATGCAAAGAGAATTTAAATATAGCCGAAAATGAAATTATTACATTCAAACAAGACATGGCCGCCTTAGATAAGCACAACCAAAATTTACTAGCCAAAATCTAAGATTTAAATAAACATCTTGCACAAAGCCAAAGAGCATTAAGTGGTTTAAATAGGCTGTATCGTCATAATGAAAACCCCTCTATTAGCAACGAGGATAATGCAGATCATTTTAAATCCCTTAAAGAATTAATGAGAAATGAACTGCAGAATATTAGGGAAAAATTTAAACAAAGGACCGCTATTGGGTCAGAAATACACTTCCCAAATAGACAGTCACCTCAGGTTATAAATTCAGGGAACTGCTATACTTCAGATGGGGGGAAGCACTAGTAGTAAGTCAGAGGGCGGAGCCAGCTACCTAAATAGCCCACGTAGTACAAATGTATGTAGGGGGTCTCCCCATAGTAAATATAGGTCAGATAGGGGGCACTCCAGACACAAAAATAAGGTCCCTAGGAAAGTCCAAGATACACCCAATAAGGTATATGACCCCCCTAAAATAATTACATTTTTAAATAGTGCAGTAACTAAGTTTTCCAACAAGGGAACTAATTCTATAATTGACCACTTAGTGACCTATAAAAATGTTTTATCCATAATGAATGTTACTAGTGAGCAGTCAAAATATGAATTTCTGCCCTGGGTATTTGAGGGTAAACATCACAAATTCTTTGCTTCACTACAGGATATGAATATTCATTCCTGGAGTGAAACAAAAAATCAGTGCAAAAAGGAGTTTGGGCAATATCGCACTAAAACCACTGCGAAAATAACTGTATACAGTTTAAAATGTAGTGCCAATCAAAGCCCTATAAAATTCCTTTCTGTACTAAAACGTGCGTACAATATGGCTGAAGACTTCCCCATATTTGAAAGCTCAGAGTTTGTGAATTTATTTTTTGAAGCACTGTCCTCACACATCAAAATGAATCTGGCTAGAGATTTTGATGAGAACTGCTCATTGGACTGGCTAATCAAAGAGAGTACCAAGTTATACTCTATTCAGCAGTCCGGTGAACAGGGGGTTAAAAAGGAACCAAGGCCCAGCCCCAAAATTGTGGCAGAAACTATGGTGTCACCTAGCCCCCTCAATTTGGAGTCTAAAAAGAAAACCTATGCAGAGGTGGCCCGAGAAAACAGGCCTTCCCCGCAAAGTTTTAACTTTGCCCCTCCTCCAACAGGTGCTGAGGTGCAAAGAGAATATACTCAAAATGGGGGGCATACCCAAATAGATAAATTTCCCCAAAGAGATGAATTCCAACAATGTAATTGGTACCCGCGTAAAAATAAATACCAAAAGTGGCAAAAATACTCTCAGGGTAACAATACAGTCCACATACCTGACTTGCTGCTATAAGATATTTGCTTGGCACCCCTGAGTTGACAATGGTATGGCAAATGCTAATTTAGAGTGTTTTGTTGGATCAATTATTCATACATCTTCATCATATATAAACTAGTACTCCATATTGTTTAGAGAGGTTGTGGAGATTACTTGTGTCATATAATTGTTAAACTTCCTTATTTAAAGAGACAGTCTACTCCAGAATTTTTTTGTTTAAAAATATAGATAATCCCTTTATTACCCATTTCCCAGTTTTGCATAATGAACATGGTTATATTAATATACTTTTTACCTCTGTGATTACCTTGTATTTAAGCCTCTGCAGACAGCCCCTTATTTCTATTCTTTTGACAGACTTGCATTTTAGCCAATCAGTGATGACTCCTAGGTAACTCCACGAAGTGAGCACAATCACCTAGATTATGAGTTTTGCGTTCGTGTTTTAATGCTGAAAAATTGGCCATTTAAGCGTTAAAACAGCAACGCAGCCATTACGAGTCTTGTCGGTATAGCTGTACCACTAGCATTTTAGCCTGTAACGTAACGTCAGCCCCACACTCAAAAAAATGATGTTTTTGTGTGGGATTTCCATAGCGCTGCCATTACAAGTTTTGCGGTCAGGCTAAAAAGCTTGTGTTTCAGCCTATACCAACACGATCCGTTTCGCAATCTGAGACCAGTAGTTATGAGTTTTGTGCAACAAAACTGTTACACAAAACTCATAACTAAACTGTTACAAAGTACACTAACACCCATAAACTACCTATTAACCCCTAAACCGGGGCCCTCCCGCATCACAAACACTACATTAAAGTTATTAACTCATAATCTGCCGCTCCCAACATCGCCGCCACTTATAAAATGTATTAATCCCTATTCCGCCGCTCACTATCATCGTCACCACTATACTAAAGTTATTAACCCCTATTCCGCAACTCCCCTACATCACCCACACTATAATAAAGATATTAACCCCTTTTCCGCCGCTCCCCAACATTGCCGCCACTAAATAAAGTTATTAACCCCTAAACCTCTGGCCTCCCACATCACAAAAAACTAAATTAAACTATTAACCCCTAAACTTAACAACCCCCTAACTTTAAATTAAAATTACAAGATCCCTATCTTAAAATAAATAAAAACTTACCTGGGAAATTTAAAAAAAACCTAAGTTTAAACTATAAATTAAACTAACATTACTATTATACTAAAATTAAAATAACTATCAATTAAATAAATTAAATTACTCATTAAAAAACTAACACTACTAAAAAAATTAAATCTACATTACAAAAAATAAAAAATACTAAATTACAAAAAATTAAAAAATACTAAATTACGAAAAATAACAAACAAAATTATCCTTAAAAGGGCCTTTTGTAGAGCATTGCCCTAAAGAAATCAGCTATTTTCCCTGAAAAAATACAAAGACCCCCCCAACAGTAAAACCCACCACCCAACCAACCCCCCAAAATAAAAAACCTAATTAAAAAAAAAACTAAGCTACTATAGCGCAAAATTTTTAATCTAGGTGAATGTTATAAGAGGCAGCCTTCAAGGGCTTAGAAATAAGTACATGAGCCTACCTAGGTTTAGATATTAACAAAATATACCAAGAGAAAGTAAATTGGAAAGTTGTTTATAATTGCATTCCCTATCTGAATCATTAAAGTTTAATTTTAACTAGACTGTCCCTTTAAATATCTTCATCTTTTAGTTGAAATAAGACGTAGTTCTAAGTGTACATGTCCTCCTTCATCCTTAGGTCGATAGTTGAACCGCTGCTGTCAAAGCCAGCAAAATCATCCCTTAGAAAAGCAAACAAGGGTCCTTAACTGGCTGTGTCAAGACACAAAACAAATAGGGGCCGATTTATCAAATGGCTGGTGGACTGCATTTAACATTGCACAAGCATTTCTGGTGAAATGCTTGTGCAATGCGGCCCCCTGCACATTCGCGGCGAATCAGCCGCTAGTAGGAGGTGTCAATCTTTCTGATCGGATCAGATCGGGATGATTGCAGTCTGCCACCTAAAAGGTGGCGGAGAAGTTAAGGAGCAGTGGTCTTATGAGGGCTGCTTCTTAACTTCAGTTTCCAGCAACCCAAAAACTTCAGGGGTGGATTGCAGCATCTGCTGCTTAATAAATCTACCACATAATCTTCATATGAGAGTATGAGTTGACCAAGTGTCTATTCAAGATCTGTATAATAGATCTTAGTTTCCCATCTATCTAGTACTTCCATGCTGGCCACAGGCTGATCCGGGATTAGAGAAAACACTTTCATAGTAAATACTATAGCTTGCAATATGTGTGGGTAAAAAGAGAACAGTCTATTTTCATGAACATATTTGGGGGGGGGGGGGGGTTGCCGAGGGCTCGCATTTACACCAATTTCAGTATAAAAGGAATCCTTGCAACTTGTATCAAGCAGGTAAGAGAAAATTTTATATGGATGAGCTAATGTGTCAGTGATAATTCACCGTTTTTCCTCATCTTGTCAGGAGGCTCTGATTTTATACTCGCTTCCATTGACCCGTTAAAAATGGAGTCCTAAGCTACCGAAGTGGCCAACAGCTAAAAGTAATTTACGGCTCCATTTTTACCAGGTTTACATTCAAAAGAATTGGGTGTTGCGCTCAGTCGCTCTTTTCGGCCGTACATAAGTTTGTGCTGCCAACCGATGTCGGATTCGACGAAAAGCATGAAATAACAAGTGCATTTCCATGGTAACCCGACCTCTGTCTATAAGAATAACCGTTTGCGCCTGCACACTTTACCTGTGATCGCCTCGAGTGAGAAAGACTTGGGAGCTAGTTGTGATGGTATGAATTTGGTGGTTTGGATAGTTTATTAAGAGTTAGTGGAGAGTTGGAGACTTGTTTTTCAAACATTCTTATTGTACTTGTCATATAATATTAGGAACACACACATCCATACATTAGTTAATTAACACACAATAGTTTATATAGACAAACACACACACACTTTGATACAAACACATTCACATATTTTTTTATTTCATTAACCCCCCCATATCTCCATTTTTCTTTATTACCCCTTTCATTAACCTCTATCCCACTTCCAATCCCCCCTGTAACTACCCTTCCCTTACTCACTATATAACTTTATATTACTTTTTTCATTTATATATTTTTGCCCATCCCTTACTTGTTTTACATCCCATATTTATTATATATATATATATATATATATATATATATATATATATATATATATAATTTGACTATATAGCTTATCCCTTTATTTATTTGCATCCCTTATTATTCTTCTTTAATTTTGTTCTAAACCTTGACTATTTAGCCCATTTCTTTGTCATTTACATCCTTTTGTTTATTTTCACCCCCACATTTTTTTTTATTTGCAGGGATATAGAATAGAGATAGTTAGGGTCTAGATAGGTTAGGTAGTTAGTTTTTGGGATATTTAATTTAGGGTTCAGTTAGGTGAATTAGTGTAGGTAGGTAAGCTAGGGACTTAGGTTAGAGTTAGGTAGGAAGGAGAAAGGGATGGATAGGCCTAGTGGAGTTGGGAAGGGGTGGCTAGGGGGAGGGCAGTGGAGAGGGTGGATAGAGGGAGGGGGAAGTAGAGAGTAGCATGGATTTCGATAGGGTATAGCGCCAAGGACGCGCACCTATAGCTCTGAACAGTGGGCTAACTAGCTAGCTTGGAAAATGTACTAAGAAAATAAATGTGTTCAGAGTGCCTCAAATGGGCTAGGTGTTGTACAATGTGTAGAGTGTGTATTTAGAAATATTTTAATTGTAAATCTAGTACTTTACACAAGAATAAAACATGCCACGGTGGGTACAGTGGTAATAAATGACAATAAAAACAATAAGATGTGGATCCACTCTTGTACAAATTGAATATTGAATATATCTATATAAAAACACCAAATAATAAAATGATGCAGAGGCAATAATAATAGAAGCCCCAATAAAAATATGAGAAAGTTAAAATTCCAAACAATGTCTGAAAGAAATCAATCCAATGTGTAGATTAAAAAATACAGTAAATCAAAGGTATGGATTGCTGATATCGACTAGGAGGAGGATACCATAAGAGATATTGTGTACCAGTGTTGGTGGTGATAATGTTTATAAAAAAGGGAGTGAAAAATTATCCTTAGTGATTGCAAATATAAAGAAAACAGACAGTGTCAACTTGCTTATTCAAAAGTGAAAAAAATTATGTGAAAAATTGAAAAAATTACAAAGGAAAAAAATGAAAAAATGCTGCTCAAAAAATGAAAAAAGAGAACAAAGTCAGTGATCAAAAAAAAAAAAAAAGGAAAAAGGAGAACAAGGTCAGTGATTGTAATCCAACAAACAAGAACCCTAAAAAAGGCTAAATGTGAAGATCCAAATAAAAGTCAAAAGTTAATAATGTGCGAAAAAGGAAACCTTATTTTCCTAATTGGTGAGAGTTCGTCTGAGGTTCCTGATGGTGAGAATAAAGTCAACGGTCTTTTAGGTCAAACCCAATTAGTGGGCTAGTGTTCCTGTTCCTGATGGTGAGATCCTTTGGTGGTTGGAAGAAACTCCAATCCAAAAATTTTTTCTTTTTAAATCATAAATTAAACCTAAAGGCAAATAAAAACAACAATAGTGTAGATGGTACTAAAAACTTATATAAAATCAGAATAGTGCTTACCAGCTGTGGTCAATGCGTTTCGGCCTCCTCTAGGCCTTTCTCAAGACTGCCAGCTGGTTGTCAAAAGTGTCCCTTTTGTAGTGAAAAGTTTTGCTCCAAAAAGTGTGTTTGGGGGTGTGGCTAAAAACCGGAGGTGATGTAGGATATGTAATAGAGTTAAGTTTTTGTTTTTGTTTTTTTGATACTGAATAGCTTGTCTCGTTAATGTAGGTTTTATATCATGTGTAAATTGAGCATATAATATTTAAATGATAGTGGAGATTGAGTGACTTTTCAAATGTTTTTTGCACAAGCTGGAAAAAACATATGTTATTCATTTATGTTCACTATAATAGGACATTTATCAGATGTAAAACATTTTTTTGGGGTAAAGTTTTTTCAAACTGTAGTGTAGTATACCTTATCAGGATTCCTTTGCTGATAGGTCTAGAAGTGTTTAAATTTACATTAATAAACTACGGTGGCTTGTCTTTTTTTAAAAAACAAAGATACTTAGATAAGTTATTTTGGCTTTTGCGATATATCCAAATTTAATTTCTTATATAAGAAAAGCATGAATCATTATCAATTCATGACGGTATTTTAAGGAGCACTGACCATATTTGTATCCATAGTTGTATATTGAATTTATTGATGCAAAAACCTGATATTGTAATCGGTAAAAGGTGGTGGGTGGCAAATAGCATGAGATTACTATATATACTTATTGAGATCAATGTGTATATTGTGGCACTGTCACAATGAGTTTTTATGTAGGTCAATTGAGTACAGATATTATTATTGAAATATTCCATACTCATGGGTGGTTTAGTTCTGTTAAAGATTTTCATTATATTGGAATTGGAATATGTTATGGTTCTGTCATGATAAGTTGGTATTATACAAAACGTTATAAAAACGTTATGACAAAGGAGGTAACGGTTTAATTTGGCACAACCATTGCTATTAAAGTATTATATACTCTAGATGACTTAACTTATTATATACAGTTGAAGTGAGTAGATTGGATTAGGGTGAACAGAATATATAATTAGACCTAGCTTATTAGTGGAATCTGAGTTATAAAAATTGTGTATTAATTTGTCCAGATAGGAGATTAGGATTGTAGTATCATCATAATTTATTTATGATTACATTGATTTAAATTTAGCTGGAAGAACATTGTCCTAGCATTATAATATGTTATATACGGTGTCCAGGGGTACTTAGAGATTCTCCAAGGTTCTGTTAGGTCCCTGTCTTCTTCTTTTGTGGTTTCGTCATTAGAGAAAGGGGGATTTTATTTCAGAGTTTTTTCTTAGTGATAGTATGCCCTTTTTATGTATGGGTAGTTACTAGTAGGGTAAAACATGTAGATAGTCCATATTTAAGGGCTTTTTCTTGTTGTCTTTTACTTTAGATTTTGTAGAGGTGGGTCAGCCTTCTGTTATTGGAAGGATTTTTGGAGGGGGTGATGTTATCGAAAATTTAATAGATGTGTAAAGTCTTCTTTATTATTCAGACCTTTAGGGAAGAGACAATCTAATGAGAAAATCCAGCTTGACTCAGACGTTAAAAGCTTCCTCTCAAAATCTCCTCCCCTCCAATTTTTCTTGAACTTCTGTATACCAATGAATTTTAATTCTTGTATATTTCCTTGATGTTTCATGGAAAAATGTTTATATAGAGATGTGTCCATACTCCATTTTTTGATAAGGAGTATATGCTCACGGATTCTGTTCCTTAGGAGTCGTGAGGTTTGTCCGACATATTGTAGTCCACACGTACATTCCATTAAGTATATAAAGTATATTTATTTCATATGTTTCTTTAGTATGTCTGGACTTTTATTTGGATCTTTACATTTAGCCTTTTTTAGGGTTCTTGTTTGTTGGATTACAATCACTGACTTTGTTCTCTTTTTCCTTTTTTTTTTTGATCACTGACTTTGTTTCCTTTTTTTCATTTTTTGAGCAGCATTTTTTCATTTTTTCCTTTGTAATTTTTTTTAACATTATCACCACCAACACTGGTACACAATATCTCTTACGGTATCCTCCTCCTAGTCGATATCAGCAATCCATACATTTGATTTACTGTATTTTTTAATCATTGGATTGATTTCTTTCAGACATTGTTTGGAATTTTAACTTTCTCATATTTTTATTGGGGCTACTATTATTATTGCCTCTGCATCATTTTATTATTCAGTGTTTTTATATAGATATATTCAATATTCAATTTGTACAAGAGTGGATCCACATCTTATTGTTTTTATTGTCATTTATTACCACTGTACCCACCGTGGCATGTTTTATTCTTGGGAAGTAGATAGTAGTATGGTCAGGACAAGGAGCCAATGTTTGGGTGGAGGATTTGTCCTTCCTCAAACCCTGACAGAGGAGGGAAGGAGAGAGGATGAAAGAGGAGTGGAGATGTGAGGATTGAGGAGGAGTCAGCCTCAACTAGGCACCCAAAGAAGGCAGAGTGGGGCAGACTGTGGCAAGTGGGGTTGGGGCTGGTGGTAGCCTGTCACAGGCTGCAGGGACAGTGAGGGAGAGAGGGCTGGTCCCTAGTCTCAGGAGGGAGAGTCTGTGTCTGCTCGCCCTTCAGGTGTGAAGGGCAGGCTTAGAGAGGACAGGTACTCAGAGGAGAAGAAGGAGGCTCTTGTTGAGACCTACATGGAGAGGGCACCTCAGCTTGAGAACCCTAACCTGAGGGTGAGTCTCAGGAACAAGTTGTGGGAGGAGATTTGAGTGGCAGTCTGCTGCTTAGGATGCAATCGTTCTATTGCCAGCATCAAACACAAGTATGTGTTTTGTTGGTCCGAGTAAGAAGATACACCTAAAGTCATGTCATCTATGATGAAGCTGTCCTTGAATGCCAAGGGACAATGGACACATCAGTGCCAGCTGAAGAGGTCCATGAAGGTCAATATTAAATATCATATGTAATACATGTTTTATTTGTAACAAATATATATGTCAACATAAGAAATATACATAGGCTTTGTGTTTGAAATATCAAAGTAATCATACACATGTGTAATACAGAATATAGAATGTTCATATTTTACATATAGTTAGTAATCAATTGTTTTCAAGCACCAGTGGAAAACATACGTAGGTAGGTTGAGGACAAATAATGTTTAACATGGTGAAAAGACTGATTTGCACATTTACTTAAAGTGATAGTAAACCCAATATTTTTCTTTCATGATTCAGATAGAGAAGCAATTTAAATCAAATTTCGAATGTACTCCTATTATCAATATTTCTTCGTTCTCTTGCTATCTTTATTTTAAAAGCAAGAATGTGATGCATAGGAGCCGTCCCATTTTTGGTTGAGAACCTGGGTTATCCTTGCTTATTGGTGGGTAAATGTAAGCCTCCAATAAGCAAGCACTATACATGGTGCTGAACCTAAAATGGGCTGGCTGCTAAGATTTACATTCATGCTTTTAAAATAAAGATAGCAAGAGAACAAAGAAAAAATGATAATAGGAGTAAATTAGAAAGTTGATTAAAATTGCATTCTCTGTCTGAATAATGAAAGTTTAATTTCGACTTTACTGCCCCTTTAAGTGCATCTTAACATAGTTGTAGTGGATACATTCATCATGATTTCTGGAGAGGCTATCTGCTCAAACAAGCAAGGGTATAGATTTTAATCTTTCTATCTATATTATATATATGGACTATGTGTAATACAAAGAGTCACTTGGAGACACAGTCTTTAAATATACACCTCTGGTTAAATATGTTTCATTTTTTATAGAAATAATATATATCTATATATATCTATCTAATGCTGTAACTAACCCTTCCATTTTGGCTTTTAATCCTAGCTGAGAGCTTGTAAATGAGTGTTGGACTTTCTCTGTGTGTTGTATTAGTTTGTTTTGCAATTTTCCCTATGCGCCTTGCACCCAGGCCTGTCTGGGGTTAACTGTCTGTGACTCTGGGGACAGCACAGCTTCCTGTCAGTGCCAGTGAGCACCCAGGGCTGAGCATGTTGCAGGGTCATCAGATGTGTACCCAGTCCAGTCTGAGAGTGCAGTCCCCTTCCGTGTTTTGTATACAGTATGTCTAGGGTGATTATATAAGCCTGTGCACCCTTCACTTGTTCCCAGCTTGTTGTATTGAGAGCTTACATTGTGTGGCTGTTTTAGGGACCTAGGTTTTGGAAGGGATCTTGATGAGGTATTTGGGCTTGTCCCATTTGGCCAAATGCGGTAACTAACCCTTCCATATTTGCTTTTAATCTTAGCTGAGAGCTTCTAAGTGAGTGCTGGACTTTCTCTGGTTGTTGTATTAGTTTGTTTTGTAATTTTCCCTATGGGGCTTGCACCCAGGCCTATCTGGGGTTAACTGCCTGTGACTCTGGGGACAGCACAGCTTCCTGTGAGTGCCAATGAGCACCCAGGGCTGAGCATGTTGCAGGGTCAAAGGATGTGTACCCAGTCCAGTCTGAGAGTGCAGTCCCCTTCCATGTTTTGTATACAGTATTTCTAGGGTGATTACATAAGCCTGTGCACCCTTCACTTGTTCCCATTTTGTTGGATTGAGAGCTTGCATTGTGTGGCTGTTTTAGGGACCCAGGTTTTGGAAGGGACTTTGACGAGGTACCTGGTTTTGTCCCATTTGGCCAAATGCGGTAACTAACCCTTCCATTTTTACTTTTAATGTTTTATGAGAGCTTGTAAGTGAGTGCTGGACTTTTTCTGTGCTTTGTATTAGTTTGTTTTGTAATTTTCCCTATAGGCCTTGCACCCAGGCCTGTCTGGGGTTAACTGCCTTTGACTCTGGGGACAGCACAGCTTCCTGTGAGTGCCAGTGAGCACCCAGGGCTGAGCATGTTGCAGGTTGTGTACCCAGTGCAGTTTTAGAGTGCAGTCTCCTTCCGTGTTTTGTATACAGTATGTCTAGGGTGATTACCTAAGCCTGTGCACCCTTCACTTGTTCCCAGTTTGATGGATTGAGAGCTTGCATTGTGTGGCTGTTTTAGGGACCCAGGTTTTGGAAGGGACTTTGACGAGGTACCTGGGCTTGTCCCATTTGGCCAAATGGAGTAACTAAACCATCCATTTTTGCTTTTAATCTTAGCTGAGAGCTTGTAAGTGAGTGCTGGACTTTCTCTGTGTTGTATTAGTTTGTTTTGTAATTTTCCCTATGGGCCTTGCACCCAGGTCTGTCTAGGGTTAACTGCCTGTGACTCTGGGGACAGCACAGCTTCCTGTGAGTGCCAGTGAGCACCCAGGGCTGAGCATGTTGCAGGGTCATTGGATGTGTACCCAGTCCAGTCTGAGAGTGTAGTCCCCTTCCGTGTTTTGTATACAGTATGTCTAGGGTGATTACATAAGCCTGTGCACCCTTCACTTGTTCCCATTTTGTTGGATTGAGAGCTTGCATTGTGTGGCTCTTTTAGGGACCCAGGTTTTGGAAGGGACCTTGACGAGGTACCTGGGCTTGTCCCATTTGGCCAAATGCAGTAACTAACCCTTCCATTTTTTATTTTAATCTTAGCTGAGAGCTTGTAAGTGAGTGCTGGACTTCCTCTGTGTGTTACATTATATGTGTATGTATATATATATATATATATATATATATATATATATATATATATATATATATATATATGTTTTATTTTCAAATGTGATAATGTTTCATCAGATTAATTAATCATAACAATTATGTTTCAGAATCGGAATATGAGTATGAGTCTTCCACAAGACCGGAGGCCAGTGATGTTCCTGTATTCAGTGAGGAGGAGGGGATGTGATAGAATTCAGATACTACTACCTCAGCATTCTCGACATTGCAACTTCAGCAAAATTCCGCCGACATCGCCACTGAGCCAGTAGTGGGGGCTCTTCAAAGCATATTTACACAAAATAAACTGTGCTCTCTTAAAATTAAAAAAAAAAAGTTCTATGTGTAGTAACACTTCATATGGCTAAAAAGCGATATCTAAGATGGAGCACAGTGCTTTAAATAATACAAACCCATGGTAATGTTTCCACATTAAAAAGTGTCCTTAGGCATGTAATGTTTACTTATTTTAAGATTGCGATTGCGCATTCTAAGTTTTCATATTTACATTATAATTATCACAATATTGAGAATGCAATGTTGCATTTCCATATTTCAAAGTATTATGTTCATGTTTTTGCTTTTGTAAAATTCATATTTCAATTATTATTGTGATCGCGTTTGCACGATCGTGTTTTACTTATAATATTGCGATCACAATGTAACATTACATGTCTACTACAGTGTGATTGCAATGCTATAAGTACATATACAATATTCATAATATTATGAAATATGAATATTACAAATGAGAAAACACGATCGTAATATGGTACAAAATGGATAGAAAACATTGTGATCGCTATATTGGGAAATATGAATATTGCTAACGTGAATGTGCATTCTCATTATAATATAAATTTGAATATTGAGATTGTGAAATCTCAAATAAAAATAAGTAAAAATACAAGCTTAAAGGGACACTGAACCCAATTTTTTTTCTTTTGTGGTTCAGATAGAGCATGAAATATTAAGCAACTTTCTATTTTACTCCTATTATCAAATTTTCTTCATTCTCTTGGTATCTTTATTTGAAATGCAAGAATGTAAGTTTAGATGCCTAAATAATACAAGAAAAAAGGGCGCCTCCTAGTGTAGCCAATACAGAACTGGGCAAATATGATAAGATCTCAATTTTATACTCACAAATTGTAAAGGCAGAGGTAATGCCAAGGTATACGGTCTGGGAACTTAGCAGTGTCCCAGTTGACTGTGCACCAAATGTCAAGGCAGCTCCTCCTGTTGAGTTGTTATAGCAATCTGAAAAAATGGAAGATGTACAGAGGGCGACTCCTAGTGCAGATCAGTTAGCATTAAATTCTCCCACTAACAACTCCACTTAGAAGTATACTCACACAGTGGGAAGCACACTATAGTGCTAATGTAGCTTGCTGGGTATATTGCAGTGGCCCAGTGCACATATACACTCTGGCAATGAACTGTTCCAAGGTATTTTTTTAGATATTCCAATGAAACAATAGGAGACTTCAGTGGATAAAAAGAACTTTATAAAAATCAATGTATCATATATAAAATCAGTCAGTAAAACACACTACGCGTTTCTCAGAGCTAACCACTCTGTTTCCTCAGGCAAGTAATACTGAACAATAGCTGAAGTCTCCTATTTATGTAACTTAGAACCAATTAAGGAATGAGTTACACCCAGTACACACCCTTTCTCTATTCTCACAGGTGTATTTGTCTTTCTAATCTAGAACAGCATTGCTTCAATATAATATGAGAAGTGTAAGTACACAAAGTTATACAATGTATAAAAAAACCAAACGATATATATACATAAGCACATGGAAACATGATATAACATATCAAACAATATTATTTTTAAAACAAATAATTAATATATGTATACATACATTTTAGACTGATAGTTTCCTAGGTCATAGAAATCCATTGCCAAAAACCCATTGTCTTCTGAAATCATCTTGTATTGCCATACATCCATATCATGGAGACTGTGTTTGTTGTAAAAGCAACTGACTAAAAACCATCATGTTATGTGTGATGACTAGTGGCCATGCATTATTATATATTCACTCGTCGTCAGAACTTATACCTCTATCTTTGGTCCTGTTTGTTTAAGCTATACTTGTGGTAGCAACCATCTATTTTTATTTGTATTTTCCTTAAAATGAATTGTGAACCGGTATATGCGTTTTTGTATGATGTTCTAAACTTGTTTTTAGCAAGTTGAGATCCGCATCTGTCATCAGCCATGTAGCAAGATGTATAGCCAATCAGATGACTAGATGGACACAGGGGTGTGTGGAGCTTGCCCAATGGCTTTGTGTATAAAGTTTTTTTGAAAACTATCAATGTCAGCCTCCTAACTCTTAGCCGCTATAGCTACAATAATGCAGAGTGTAGTTATTACACTGTGTGCGATCCGTACGATACACGGTAGCTGTTAATGCTTACAAAGTTTGTCTCACATCATAATATATACTCAGCTCCTCTCTGTCTGAACTATAAGTCCTACGGTTTTCGTATTGCTAGGATCTTATTTGGTTCGATATATAAAGGTGTGTCCTTATTAGCCAATGATATTTTTTGGATGTTAAATGCAACTAAATTGAATGTGATAGTGTCAGACTTTGGTATAAATGAAAACCTTTCCTAATTATAGTCTCTTTTAAGCCGTATTTTTGAATAAACTGATCTTAAACTTGCAGCCCTTGGCCACTGTGGTTTTATGTTCTTAAACCCAATTGCTGCACACAGCGATATATATAAGAATTTATAAGATATATACCTGTCCTTAGAGTGTTTTTCACACATCTTATTTAATAGTATTCTATTCTGTAATTGGGGCAAAATGTCATATGTTAATCCTATTTGGTGAAAATCTTTTATTGTTTGAATTTTTGAGGGTTTGTCCCTATCGACCAATAGTATTTGGTGGCTATTAAAATTAACCAAATTAAGTAGATAAATGGAAAACTTCTGACTCAGATTTGTTTGTACTGTAAAATATACCTGTGTATATTGAAATAATAATGAATATTAATGATTAAAAAGTATAAAAATGCTAAATAATATTATTGCTAATAAAATAATATATACTTTTAGAAATAAACCCATCCATTTGATATTTTGTAAAGGGATGTAATATACATAATATCATGTGATGACAATATGCATATGTAGACACCTCATATCTTGAAATAATAATAAAATGTCAACTCTCTTATTATGCAACTAGATATAAAATTCTATATATGTGAATGAGATTAAGTGTGCACCTAATATAATAAGTGGTCCCTGTCTAGAAGGACTTATAATGTATAGCTATAGAATATATAGTAAAATAATTGGAATTAGTAACTAAGTTTAATAGTCTCTATCTAAACATGAAACCATACAGTAGGAATTATAAATGTATGTGTACCCAATCTAAGTAAAAGTAGTAAAAATGTATATTAATCACAATGACTATGGGGGCATATTAATATAAATAAAGTGCTCTATCTAGTGTAACTGTACTAGTAATGACAAGTGTATCAAATGGATTTATGTTAATAATGTAGTGTAAATCATGAAGTGATATCATATAAATGTGATAACTAAAGTGTTTTTAACTAAATAATATAACCAAATATTCCTACTAATCAGAAATAATATATATATGAATATATTAGTATAATGCTGAATGTTTAAAAATAATAAGTAAATTATGATCCAAAACCTATATAGTGAATAATTTTTATCTCAAATAAGGTGTATAAATAATCAAAAGAATTAGGTGATGTGAATGTGAATAAATATGTATACCAGAAAATACCATAACTGAAAAAAGAATGTTTAAATATGATGTATGTAATAAAATGATTTAGAAAGCTGCTGTATCTATGACATCATTGAGACCCTCTGGATATAGAGAAGAAAATTTGTAGATCCAGTAGGTCTCTCTTTGGCGAAGTTTGGTCATTCTATTATGTGAGTTGCTAGTGGTCACTATCTCCAATGGAGTGATGTTCATGAGGCATTTCTTAGAACCATGTGATACTGTATGATGCCTGGAGGTACTATATTTGTCTAGTCCTTTCAGAATGCATCTAAGATGTTCAGACCATCTTTGCCTTATCTTCCTGCAGGTGCGACCTATATACTGTAGGCCACAAATGCAGGTGATACAATAAACAATATAAGTGGAACTGCAAGTAATTTTTTGTGTTAGTGTGAAAACTTCCCCTGTGCTGCTTGATTCAATGGTCCTCTGTCCGTTAGTGGTGTATTTACACATGCTACATCTGTTCATATGGCACTTATAGAAACCTATTTTTGTACTAAGTGTGGGTCCTAATTGGACTGAATCCCTATAGGCTGGTTTGTTAATTCCTTTTTTGCACATTACTACTTTGCTGGGTGCTAGTTTCTCTTTTATTGTCGGTGCTCGTCTGAAGGTACATAGTGGTTTGTCTCCCAGGATGGTTTTTAAAATTGGATCTCTCTTTAATAGTAACCAGTGTTTCGAAACAATTTTTTTGATTTCTCTATAATTATCATTGTATCTCGTAATGAAAGTAGATTCATAACCTGAATCTAATATTGATTTTGTTTTTTTATTGTTATTAGTTAGTAATTTGTTCCTATTTTGAGAACGTGCCCTATAGTAACTATGTTCGATTAATTGTTCAGGATAATGTTTCTCCTTAAACCTATCTATAAGAATCTGACTTTGAATGTCATATGTGCTAATGTCTGTGCAGTTTCTACGGATTCTTCTAAATTGACTGTATGGTATGTTCAATTTCCAACTAGAGTAATGGTTGCTGTGATAGTCCAGTAGGTTGTTACTGTCCACTGTTTTGAAAAAGGTGCATGATTTAACCTGATCATCTATGTCCCACGTAAGGGAAACATCCAAAAAATCAATTGTGTCTTCCTGTATGTTCCATGTGAAAGAGATACCCATATTGTTACTATTAATTTCATTCTGAAATGCTGTCAATGAGTCTAGAGGACCTCTCCATAAGAAAAGCAGGTCATCTATGTAACGGCCATAGAAGACCAGATTTTGCTCCCAGTTTTTGTTGTATATGTAGATGGATTCAAAGTAACCCAGGAATAGGTTAGCAAAACTGGGAGCAAATCTGGTCCCCATGGCCATTCCCTTAATCTGAATGTAGAAATTATCTAAAAACTGAAAAGAGTTGTGAGTTAAAATAAAATCTATAAGGTCTAATATGTATTTCCTTTGGAGATCTGGCATATATATGTCTTCGCTCAAAAAATGATCTATTGAATTTAAGCCTATGTCATGTGAAATATTAGAGTAAAGCGAGGATACATCGCAAGATACCCAGTATAAGTTGTTTTGTTTTTTGATGCTGGAAAGTTTGAGTAACAAGTCAGTGGTGTCTCTAATGTAGGACCTTAATTGTATTACATATTTTTGGAGAAAAAAATCAATGTATGATGATAAATTGTCAGTTATACTGTTCATGCCTGCAATGATGGGCCTACCAGGTGGGTTATGTAACTGTTTATGTATTTTAGGCAGGTGATAGTAATAAGGTGTGTTGGGATTTTTGGGAGTTAAAAAGTTTTTCTCTTTTTTATTCAAGATACCATTAGTATGTCCAAAGTTGATCAATGTTATTAACTCTTTTTTAAAAATGTTTGTTGGATCTTGATCTAACATTTTGTAATATTCTTGGTCTCGTACAATTCTATGTGCTTCCTTAGTGTAATCCATGTAGTTCTGAATCACTATCCCTCCGCCTTTATCAGCCTGGCGGATGACAATGTTCTTATCTCCTGTGAGTTCTAAAAGAGCCCTTTTTTCATTGGGCCAAATGTTACTCTGTCTATTGCCCCTTGAGGGAAGTTTTTCAAAATCCTCTAAAACTAAATTTTGGAAGATATCCAGATATGCTGAATCTTCTCTACTGGGGGTAAATGAAGAGGGTGGTGCAAAATTTGTGTGTATGATGCCCTCAAACAGTTGTTCTGATATGTCCTCCGGGTCAATATATAACACCGGTGCATTTTCTCCAACATTGGTGTGTCCGGTCCACGGCGTCATCCTTACTTGTGGGAAATATCTCTTCCCCAACAGGAAATGGCAAAGAGTCCCAGCAAAGCTGGCCATATAGTCCCTCCTAGGCTCCGCCCACCCCAGTCATTGTCTTTGCCGTTGCACAGGCAACATCTCCACGGAGATGGTTAAGAGTATGTGGTGTTTAGTTGTAGTTTTTTATTCTACTATCAAGAGTTTGTTATTTTAAAATAGTGCTGGTATGTACTATTTACTCTGAAACAGAAAGAGATGAAGAATTCTGTTTGTGAGAGGAAGATGATTTTAGCAGACAGTAACTAAAATCCTTTGCTGTTTCCACATAGGACTGTTGAGATGAAGTAACTTCAGTTGGGGGAAACAGTTAGCAGACTTTTCTGCTTAAGGTATGACTAGCCATATTTCTAACAAGACTGTGTAATGCTGGAAGGCTGTCTTTTCCCCTCATGGGGACCGGTAAGCCATTTTCTTAGTCTCAAGCAGAATAAAGGGCTTAATATGGGCTTTAAAACTGGTAGACACTTTTATGGGCAAAATCGATTGCTTTATTTGGGCATTTTATACATGTTTATGCTGGTATTTCACACTTATAAACTTGGGGAAAGTTTTTTAACGTCAGGCACTATATTAGACACCTTTTCCAGTCAGGAAGGGCCTTCCCAGTTGTAGGCTGAGCCTCATTTTCGCGCCATTACTGCGCAGTTGTTTTTGAGAGCAAGACATGCAGATGCATGTGTGAGGACCTGAAGATAGTTGGAAAAGTTCCTAGAAGGCGTCATTTGGTATCGTATTCCCCTCTGGGCTTGGTAGAGTCGCAGCAAAGGCTGTAGCTGGGACTGTAGAGGGGTTAAAACTGTAACCGGCTCCGGTTTCGTTATTTTAAGGGTTAAAGCTCTGAAAATTGATGTGCAATACTTTTAATGCTTTAAGACACTGTGGTGAAATTTTGGTAAATTTTGAACAATTCCTTCATATTTTTTCACATATTCAGTAATAAAGTGTGCTCTGTTTAAAATTTAAAGAGACAGTAACGGTTTTGTTTTAAAACGGTTTTTGTGTTTTACTGACAAGTTTAAGCCTGTTTAACATGTCTGTGCCTTCAGATAAGCTATGTTCTATATGTATGAAAGTCAATGTGTCTCCCCCTTCTAAATTATGTGATAATTGTGCCAAAGCGTCCAAACAAAGTAAGGACAGTACTGTCACAGATAATGAAGTTGCCCAAGATGATTCATCAGATGAAGGGAGTAGACATGGTTCTACATCATCTCCTTCTGTGTCTACACCAGTTTTGCCCATGCAGGAGGCCCCTAGTACTTCTAGCGCGCCAATGCTTATTACCATGCAACAATTGACGGCTGTAATGGATAACTCCATAGCAAATATTTTATCCAAAATGCCTGCATATCAGAGAAAGCGCGATTGCTCTGTTTTAAACACTGAAGAGCAGGAGGGCACTGATGATAATTGTTCTGTCATACCCTCACACCAATCTGAAGGGGCCATGAGGGAGGTTTTGTCAGATGGGGAAATTTCAGATTCAGGAAAAATTTCGCAACAGGCTGAACCTGATGTTGTGACATTTAAATTTAAATTAGAACATCTCTGCGCACTGCTTAAGGAGGTGTTATCTACTCTGGATGATTGTGACAACCTGGTCATTCCAGAAAAATTATGCAAGATGGACAAGTTCCTAGAGGTTCCGGTGCACCCCGACGCTTTTCCTATACCCAAGCGGGTGGCGGACATAGTGAATAAGGAATGGGAGAAGCCCGGCATACCTTTTGTTCCCCCTCCTATATTTAAGAAATTATTTCCTATGGTCGACCCCAGAAAGGACTTATGGCAGACAGTCCCTAAGGTCGAGGGGGCAGTTTCTACTCTAAACAAGCGCACTACTATTCCTATCGAGGATAATTGTGCTTTCAAAGATCCTATGGATAAAAAATTGGAGGGTTTGCTTAAAAAGATTTTTGTACAGCAAGGTTACCTTCTTCAACCCATTTCGTGCATTGTTCCTGTCACTACAGCAGCGTGGTTCTGGTTCGAGGAACTAGAAAAGTCGCTTAGTAGAGAGACTCCATATGAGGAGGTTATGTACAGAGTTCACACACTTAAGTTGGCTAACTCTTTTATTTTAGATGCCGCTTTGCAAATAGCTAGATTAGCGGCGAAAAATTCAGGGTTTGCAATTGTGGCGCGCAGAGCGCTTTGGCTAAAGTCTTGGTCAGCGGATGTATCATCCAAGACAAAATTGCTTAATATCCCCTTCAAGGGTAAAACTCTCTTTGGGCCAGAATTGAAAGAGATTATCTCAGACATCACTGGGGGAAAGGGCCACGCCCTCCCACAAGATAGGCCTTTCAAAGCCAAGAATAAGTCTAATTTTCGTTCCTTTCGTAATTTCAGGAACGGACCGGGCTCTAATTCTACATCCTCTAAGCAAGAGGGTAATACCTCACAGACCAAACCAGCCTGGAAACCGATGCAAGGCTGGAACAAGGGTAAGCAGGTCAAGAAGCCTGCCGCTGCTAACAAAACAGCATGAAGGAGTAGCCCCCGATCTGGGACCGGATCTAGTGGGGGGCAGACTCTCTCTCTTTGCTCAGGCTTGGGCAAGAGATGTTCAGGATCCCTGGACGCTAGAAATAGTTTCTCAGGGTTATCTTCTGGAATTCAAGGAACTACCCCCAAGGGGAAGGTTCCACATGTCTCACTTATCCTCAAACCAAATAAAGAGACAGGCATTCTTACATTGTGTAGAAGACCTGTTAAAGATGGGAGTGATACACCCAGTTCCAACGGTGGAACAAGGAATGGGATTTTACTCAAATCTGTTTGTAGTTCCCAAAAAAGAGGGAACTTTCAGACCAATCCTGGATTTAAAGATCCTAAACAAATTCCTCAGAGTATCATCGTTCAAGATGGAAACCATTCGAACGATTCTACCCACAATCCAGGAAGGTCAATTTATGACTACCGTGGATCTAAAGGATGCGTATCTACATATCCCTATCCAAAAAGAACATCATCAGTTCCTAAGGTTCGCCTTTCTGGACAAACATTACCAGTTTGTGGCCCTCCCATTCGGGTTAGCCACTGCTCCAAGGATTTTCACAAAGGTACTCGGATCCCTTCTAGCGGTTCTAAGACCAAGGGGCATTGCAGTAGTACCGTACTTGGACGACATTCTAATACAAGCGTTGTCTCTTTCAAAGGCAAAGGCTCACTCAGACATCGTTCTGGCCTTTCTCAGATCTCACGGATGGAAGGTGAACATAGAAAAAAGTTCCCTGTCTCCATCGACAAGAGTTCCCTTCTTGGGAACAATAATAGATTCCTTAGAAATGAGGATTTTCTTGACAGAAGTCAGAAAGTCAAAGCTTCTAAACGCTTGTCAAGTTCTTCATTCTATTCCTCGTCCTTCCGTAGCTCAGTGCATGGAAGTGGTAGGATTGATGGTTGCAGCAATGGACATAGTTCCTTTTGCAAGAATTCATCTAAGACCATTACAACTGTGCATGCTGAAACAGTGGAATGGGGACTATACAGACTTGTCTCCAGTGATTCAAGTAGATAAGAAGACCAGAGACTCACTCCGTTGGTGGCTAACCCAGGATCACCTGTCCCAGGGAATGAGCTTCCGCAGTCCAGAGTGGGTCATCGTCACGACCGACGCCAGCCTAGTGGGCTGGGGCGCGGTCTGGGAATCCCTGAAAGCTCAGGGACTATGGTCTCGGGAAGAGTCTCTTCTCCCGATAAATATTCTGGAACTAAGAGCGATATTCAATGCTCTCAGGGCTTGGCCTCAGCTAGCAAAGCCCAGATTCATAAGATTCCAATCAGACAACATGACGTCTGTTGCGTATATCAATCATCAGGGGGGAACAAGAAGTTCCCTGGCGATGAAAGAAGTGACCAAAATAATACAATGGGCGGAGAATCACTCCTGCCACCTATCTGCGATCCACATTCCGGGTGTGGAAAACTGGGAAGCGGATTATTTAAGTTGTCAGACATTCCATCTTTGCCCAGTTGACGCAACTATGGGGCATTCCAGATATGGATCTGATGGCGTC
The DNA here is from genome assembly GCF_027579735.1 of Bombina bombina. Taxonomy (NCBI): domain Eukaryota; kingdom Metazoa; phylum Chordata; class Amphibia; order Anura; family Bombinatoridae; genus Bombina; species Bombina bombina. The sequence continues at coordinate 1,135,074,561 of NC_069500.1, forward strand.
TCGTCAGAACTTCAAGGTTCCTTGCTACGGGTCCAGATCCAGGGATCCCAAGGCGACTCTAGTGGATGCACTAGTAGCGCCTTGGACCTTCAACCTAGCTTATGTGTTTCCACCGTTTCCTCTCATTCCCAGGCTGGTAGCCAGGATCAAACAGGAGAGGGCCTCGGTGATCTTGATAGCTCCTGCGTGGCCACGCAGGACTTGGTATGCAGACCTGGTGAATATGTCATCGGTTCCACCATGGAAGCTACCTTTGAGATAGGACTTTCTTGTTCAGGGTCCATTCGAACATCCAAATCTGGTCTCCCTCCAGCTGACGGCTTGGAGATTGAACGCTTGATTCTATCAAAGCGTGGGTTTTCAGATTCTGTGATAGATACTCTGGTTCAAGCCAGAAAACCGGTAACTAGAAAGATTTACCATAAAATATGGAAAAGATATATCTGCTGGTGTGAATCCAAGGGATTCCCATGGAATAGGATAAAAATTCCTAGGATTCTTTCCTTTCTACAAGAAGGTTTGGATAAAGGATTATCTGCGAGTTCTCTAAAGGGACAGATTTCTGCTTTATCTGTCTTACTACACAAACGACTGGCAGTTGTGCCAGATGTTCAAGCATTTGTTCAGGCTTTGGTTAGGATCAAGTCTGTTTACAGACCTTTGACTCCTCCCTGGAGTTTAAATCTAGTTCTTTCAGTTCTTCAAGGGGTTCCGTTTGAACTTTTACATTCCATAGATATTAAGTTGTTATCTTGGAAAGTTTTGTTTTTGGTTGCTATTTCTTCTGCTAGAAGAGTTTCTGAGTTATCTGCTCTACAGTGTACTCCGCCCTATCTGGTGTTCCATTCAGATAAGGTTGTTTTGCGTTCTAAGCCTGGTTTTCTACCAAAGGTTGTTTCCAACAAAAATATTAATCAGGATATAGTTGTTCCTTCTTTGTGTCAGAATCCAGTTTCAAAGAAGGAACGTTTGCTACACAATTTAGATGTAGTCCGTGCTCTAAAATTCTACTTAGAAGCTACAAAAGAGTTCAGACAAACTTCTTCTCTGTTTGTCGTCTATTCTGGTAAAAGGAGAGATCAAAAAGCAACTTCTACCTCTCTTTCCTTTTGGCTTAAAAGCATCATCCGATTGGCTTATGAGACTGCCGGACGGCAGCCTCCTGAAAGAATCACAGCTCACTCCACTAGGGCTGTAGCTTCCACATGGGCCTTCAAGAACGAGGCTTCTGTTGATCAGATATGTAAGGCAGCGACTTGGTCTTCACTGCACACTTTTGCCAAATTTTACAAATTTGATACTTTTGCTTCTTCGGAGGCTATTTTTGGGAGAAAGGTTTTGCAAGCCGTGGTGCCTTCCGTTTAGGTAACCTGATTTGCTCCCTCCCTTCATCCGTGTCCTAAAGCTTTGGTATTGGTTCCCACAAGTAAGGATGACGCCGTGGACCGGACACACCAATGTTGGAGAAAACAGAATTTATGCTTACCTTATAATTTACTTTCTCCAACGGTGTGTCCGGTCCACGGCCCGCCCTGGTTTTTTAATCAGGTCTGATGAATTATTTTCTCTAACTACAGTCACCACTGCACCCTATGGTTTCTCCTATTTTTTCCTCCTGTCCGTCAGTCGAATGACTGGGGTGGGCGGAGCCTAGGAGGGACTATATGGCCAGCTTTGCTTGGACTCTTCGCCATTTCCTGTTGGGGAAGAGATATTTCCCACAAGTAAGGATGACGCCGTGGACCGGACACACCGTTGGAGAAAGTAATTTATCAGGTAAGCATAAATTCTGTTTTTGTGTGTTGGCATGTCATCTGTCAAAATGGGGATACCTGTATGTTTTTGAGTTTGAAGATGTTTTTTTGCAAAATAGCGTTGTAATGACAATTTTCTAGTAAATTTGTTAAGATCTACATATAATTCAAACATCTTATGTGAATTGGGGGGACAGAAACTCAGGCCTTTACCTAGAATTCTGATTTGATCATTAGTAAGAGTTTTATCTGACAAATTGAAAATCCCTTTGCTTAATTGTTGTAACTTTTTTTCCTGGGAGGCAATTCCCTTTCCCCTGCGTCCCCGTTTGTGTGTGATCTTTTGTTTTTTCCTGGTTGCTGATAAGGAGTGTTTTGCCCTTCTCTCCTCCATAGAGGTGCTAGGGGTATGCGATCCTCTAAAAAAGAAGAGGAACTATGGGGTGTGGGTGAATTGTGATTTGGCATATTATCCCTATTGTTAGCAGACTGTGTGAGTATACTTCTAAGGGGAGTTGTTAGTGGGAGAATTTAATGCTAACTGATCTGCACTAGGAGTCGCCCTCTGTACATCTTCCAAGTTTAGATGCCTGCCCATTTTTGGTGAACAACTTGGGTTGTTCTTGCTGATTGGTGGATACATTCATCCACCAATAAAAAAGTGCTATCCAGTGTCTGAAAAAAAAAAAAAAAGCTTAGATGCATTATTTTTCAAATAAAGATAGCACGAGAATGAAGAAAAATTAATAATAGTAGTAAATTAGAAAGTTGCTGAAAATTGCATGCTCTACCTGAATCACGAAAGAAAAAAAATGGGTTCAGTTTCCCTTAAGTGTGAGAAGAGGTGGGTATATGGTGCGCAAATCTGCCCCTTGCAATACACACTAATCTGCTCCCATAAAGCAGATAATAAAGGGACTGGTGCAAAGAAAAAAGAGAAAAGTGTGTGTATGCGCTAAACAGCTATGGGGATAGAAAATAAAATACAGATAATATATTATAAAAACACTTGATGTGGCATACAAATATTGTATAGGTGTATTATCTTAGCACCTGGGATGAATGAATAAATGTCAAAGCAACTGAAATGAATAAAATATCAAAGCGATAAGGTAAAATGTATTTATCACATATAAAATAACACAAAAATAATATGACCGGTCATATATAGTATCAAAACACTACGCTAAAATTCTGCTAAAAGTGGCTAAAAGAAGCTGAATATAGGTTGAGACCTCTAGGTCTAAAAAGATATTGGGATGGTTGCCCTATATAAAAGTGTAAATCCACCTGTGAAATACTGGCTCGTGTGAGATTATATCACAGTAAAAGTTCCGTTTGGAGTAAGGTAGGTATGAAAAGTTCTGCCTGGAGTTGAAATAAATGTTAAGGCTCCGTAATAGGAATAAATTGGTGTAAAAACACTGTATGGAGATATTTGTAGTTCCGTTAGATGTTTCGTTAGATGTTTCAAATCAAACAGGGGTTATTAGCAGTTTCTATAATGATCAATAAACCGTGTCTCCTTTGCGGAGTATAAGAATACCCTCTGACTACCACGCTGTTGGGCCGCTACACCTCTTTAGTGCCTACCTGCTCCTTCTCGAGCTGAATCCTCCGTTAAGGTCCGGCACAGGTGTCCAGCGCGGCTCACAACAGCTGGTGATGTCAGGAACGCTGGATGCGTGTCGAATGTAGGTCCGGTCAGGAAGAGAAACTCTGCGCAGAGTAATATTAGAACTGAGTCAAGTAGTCCCAACGAATCCTTTGCAATCCTTGCAGAAAGTAATGTATTATCACTTTGTGATTAATCATCTAGGTCCATCAACGCGTTTCACCACATAACATGGCTTTATCAAGATGGTTTAAGCTGGTTCAGAGATCCTTTATAAACGTATAGTTCATCTGTGATTGGTCATGGTTTAATTGTTGAATTGATGATTCCTTAAGGATATACCTTACTTAAGGTGGATTTACTTAAAGGTGGATTTACTTAAGGTGGATTATCTAAGTTATCATTTTGTATTATATAGAGCTATTTCCTTCTAACATTTGATACATTTTATCTGGAAAAACCATTGTATATAGACAACTTCTTATAGTAAAAAAGTATTTCGAAGAATTCATTCTTTTTACTCAATTAGTATATGTACAATCTATATGTATATATAATTAATAAAACAGCTAAATGTTTAGATGGGATTAATGTAATGTAAACCTAATGGTAATTTGTATGTGTACAATTTATAATAAAATCCTAAAAAAAAAATCTTAAAAAAATGTACAAAATTTAAAAAATTTTTATATTATCAATGCATGCATAATATAGGCTCGTCATTTATGCATATGTTATATAAAGCATATAAAATTGGGACTAATGTAATAAGAGCTTACATCCATATTTATTAGAACTTGTATTATTTCTTTTTTTCTATCAGTATTAACGTAAAGCTTGTGAGAGTTAAAAATTATACAACGTTATTGTTGTTAAACCGTTATTAACCCTAGATGTCAGTACTTGATAGTAGGTCCAATGATATCAAAGGTCCCATGAATATCTTTAAATTCCAGATCATGCGTGACCTATTAGTTAGTAATATGTAATACTCGTGAATCTCAATTAAGTTTACTAAAATGCCATATATGTTAAGAGAGCTGTGACAGTAAAACTAAGGTAATCAATGAGGGATCATAAAAAGTCATAAAATAAATAGTAGGATATATCTGGGAGGGTTTTCGATGTTTTTATGTACGAAGTGTAGTTCTATTAAGGGTATTGTTTGGCTTATGTACATGTGTATACAATATAGAATGTTGGATAGGTGGGGATACTATATATGACCGGTCATATTATTTTTGTGTTATTTTATATGTGATAAATAAATTTTACCTTATCGCTTTGATATTTTATTCATTTCAGTTGCTTTGACATTTATTCATTCATCCCAGGTGCTAAGATAATACACCTATACAATATTTGTATGCCACATCAAGTGTTTTTATAATATATTATCTGTATTTTATTTTCTATCCCCATAGCTGTTTAGCGCATACACACACTTTTCTCAGTTTCCCTTAAGGACACAATAGAAGATTGATACAATCACATACTGTATGCATTAAACAATGTGTGTATATATATATATATATATATATATATATATATATATATATATATATATATATATATATATATCATATACTCACAATCCCCCAGCTCCTATAGGTGTTTTAATGATATGTTTAGTTCACTATTGTTTTGTAAGAACAGGCGTTAAGTTTCTGTTGACTCATGTAAATTGTATTGTCACACAGTACTGTTTTAAGGAATCATTTACATTACACCTTCGATGTAGGTGGTGATGCTGCTTTTAATATATTGCCAGTATTAGAGAAGCATCGCCACCCACTGAAATGTATGGTAAGAAGCCTCTCGGCAATGCTGCCTTTAGACAGTACTCCTGCCTTTAGACAGTACTCTTGGCCCTTTTCAATATTTTGCCGGCATCACAACGTAATCCTTATGAATATCTTGCCACCTCGTGGCACTTTATCGGGAACTCAGTCATTGAATTGAACCCCAGTCTTAAAAGCAGATGTAAATCTGGTCATTTATTCAAAAACTTACCCTAGTCATGCAAAGATCAGTGGGTGTGAGAAGTCACTGTCTATTATATTTCTCATTATTGCTTCAATTAATTTGGTTTTATTTTAATCTATCTGCATCTCATTACAGTGGACAAATTATCCTGTATCACTACAAGCCATTATTAACTCTAAAGACATCAGCTGTTTCATGGACCTTCATCTGGCACAGTCTTTTAAAATTTAATGTCAACATAAACACCCCCTTCCAACTTCTTGTAGTTAGTGACAGCATTCTCAAGTCTCAACCAGTTAATGGTAGCACACGTCATACTAGAAATCAATTATACAGCTCAAAATAGGATGCACTTTGATCTGGTATCTTTTATATTTCCTTGTTATTTTGGTTCTTCCCTGGTTACATCTTTAGGATCCGGCTATTTGCTATGATTCAGAAGCAGTTGTCATTTCCTCTCCTTTCTGCGAAGACAACTTGTTAAACACATTTTTGGGGTGATCTATCACTTCTCAATAGACGTATATATCCTCTGTCTAATCCAAAATGACTATATTTGAAAGAATATGAGCATTTTGAGGAGAGCCTTGCTAAAAAGTTTTTTTCATCCTGTGACCACTCCAGCTACAGTTAGAATGTTGTTTTTGCAATAAGGATACGAGGTATACCTTGTGTTCATTATAGCTCTTTAAATTACCAAATACAAAGGGGTTGATCAGAAGACTAGTTTTCATTCTTTATACAAGTATTTTAAATATTTATGAAAATAATGTAAGAATAGTTCTTACAAGACTCCATTGCATGGATGCCAAATTTAGAAAACAAATGTAATTTAAGGTTTCCACCAGGGTTATTGTGGGCTTTTTTTTTTACCACCAAAATGTATAAAGATTCAACTGGGAGGCATTACTTTTTTTCTCTATATTTATCTTACACATCACGTACAGATCTAGTTCTAAAAACCAAAATGCAAATGCTCTCATTTCCGTGAAAAAATCAATTATTGACACTTAAAATTTGAATCCAAAGTTCTTAAATCTCTTACCCAGAAACATTGCTATCAGAATCTCAAGGGCCCTTTTTTGCTTCAAGGAAATTTCAGATTCAGATTTTGTCCTAGCCTTCAGGTCCATTGTTGCCTATGTCCAACTCACGATTTACATCTAATGGCTAAGCATTCCTAACCAAACCATAGAAAAATAAATTAGTTATACAAATTACAGGCAAGATGATTGGGTTACCTGCCATCACTATCGTTGCTTAAGTTATTTCTATACTACAATGCCAAATACAATTTTTTTTTTCACACCTTATAAAAATCCTCAAACACTATAAATTCAGTCCTTCTGCACTTTCGTGATGGTGAAGATAAATCATGGTTGCTTGCATCTCATATTAAACAATCTGCCCTTCTAAGAAGGTGAAGACTCATTGCATTGGTCCATTACATTTGTCCTATTTTTCTTTCTCTTGTAGTACTTCTAGAATATAAAAAAGACTGTGCACATTTTGTTAATTGGAAAGTTGTTTAAAAGTGCATGCTCTTTCTGAATAATGAAAGTTATTTTGACTTGAGTGTCCCTTTAAGGTATTTAACGGACAATACCAATAAATGTACCATAAAATATATTACAGCATGTTCCTCTATTTATAAACAAAATCATTAAATTTACAGACAATTTAAATCTATTGAATATATGTTTACATCACAATATGCTGTATTGTTCCTCTGTAGTAGCTGTTCAGATTTGTATCTATCTAAGCAGATGCTGTTTGTAGTTAGAGAAAGCTAGTATGGAATCCAGCCAATAAGATATAATTATTCAGGTAAACATGAAACTGTCAGAATCTCTTCTATGGATTGCACAGTGTATATTTATAAACACCAGTTTTGGCGATACACAGGATGACAGTAGCTGAGCAGATTTTACTTTCAATCTTAATGACAACAAAATGCTCCATTTTATTCTAAACACGTCTTCAGCATCCAGATTCCTGATTAAAAATAAACATTTTTTTTCTCTATTTTAAGAATAAAAAAAAACAATGCTAAAAATTAAGCAGATTTGAAAATTGCATTACAAACAGTTCTCAGAGGAAAAAGTAATATAACCTATGATTCCAGTGTACTTTTTTGCAATTATTCTCGGCAGTGATACATAGTCATTAAATGGAACAAACATAATTAGTAGCTTCCAGAATACTTTAAATGACAATACTGCAATAACTGCATGCATAATAACACCTGGTCCATAGAAATTCTTTGGCAATAGTAATAGAACATCAAGTCTGTTTTGTTCAGTCACAGTAGGAGTAGAGTCAATTAACAATATACTGTATATATATATATATATATATATATATATATATATATATATATATATATATATATATATATATGTGTGTGTGTGTGTGTGTGTGTGATGTGTTTGTTCCAATTTTACAATACCCACATGTTTTCTTTCATTTTTTGGTTCAGCACCACGGATAGTGCTTGCTGATTGGTGGCTACATTTAGCCACCAATCAGTAAGGGCTACCCAGTTGCTGAACCAAAGATGGGCCGGCTCCTAAGCTTACATTCCTGCTTTTTCAAATAAAGATACCAAGAGAACAAAGAAAAAATGATAATAAGAGCAAATTAGAAAGTTGCTCAAAGTGAATGTAAACTTTGACAAATATGTGCCTGGTTTTTTAAAATCCTATTAAAAACAGGGACACTTTCATTCATCAAAGTTTACATTTCAGCGGTTTTGGTAAAATACTTACCTTTTCTTCTTGAAAGCCGGACCAGCGATCACCACCCTGCTGCTCGTCTCTTCTTACGTCAGAAATGAAGAATCCGGCTTCCTTCAATCATGGCTCCCCCCCCCAAGAGCAAACATTGCCTGAGACCATGCTGTGATTTGGGGAAGCCGGATTCTTTATTTCTGATGTATGAAGAGACAAGCGGCAGGCGGGGAAATTGCTTGTCCGGCTTTCAAAAAGAAAAGGTAAGTATTTTAAGAAAACCGGTGAAATGTTAACTTTGATGAATGAAAGTGCCCCTGTATTTGGAGTCACTCAAAAAAGGGTCTAACGCTCACTTTTCAGCCGCGACTTTTCCATACCGCAGATCCCCTTACGTAAATTGCGTATCCTATCTTTTCAATGGGATTTTTCTAACTCCGGTATTTAGAGTCGTGTCTGAAGTGAGCGTTAGAATTCTAACGACAAAAATCCAGCCGCAGAAAAAAGTCAGTAGTTAAGAGCTTTCTGGGCTAACGCCGGTTCATAAAGCTCTTAACTACTGTACTCTAAAGTACACTAACACCCATAAACTACCTATGTACCCCTAAACCGAGGCCCCCCCACATCGCCGCCACTCGATTACATTTTTTTAACCCCTAATCTACCGACCGCCACCTACGTTATCCTTATGTACCCCTAATCTGCTGCCCCTAACACCGCCGACCCCTATATTATATTTATTAACCCCTAATCTGCCCCCCTCAACGTCGCCTCCACCTGCCTACAGTTATTAACCCCTAATCTGCCGAGCGGACCGCACCGCTATCATAATAAAGTTATTAACCCCTAATCCGCCTCACTAACCCTATAATAAATAGTATTAACCCCTAATCTGCCCTCCCTAACATCGCCGACACCTAACTTCAATTATTAACCCCTAATCTGCCGACCGGAGCTCACCGCTATTCTAATAAATGTATTAACCCCTAAAGCTAAGTCTAACCCTAACACTAACACCCCCCTAACTTAAATATAATTTAAATCTAACGAAATTAATTAACTCTTATTAAATAAATTATTCCTATTTAAAGCTAAATACTTACCTGTAAAATAAATCCTAATATAGCTACAATATAAATTATAATTATATTATAGCTATTTTAGGATTAATATTTATTTTACAGGTAACTTTGTATTTATTTTAACCAGGTACAATAGCTATTAAATAGTTAAGAACTATTTAATAGCTACCTAGTTAAAATAATTACAAAATTACCTGTAAAATAAATCCTAACCTAAGTTACAATTAAACCTAACACTATACTATCATTAAATTAATTAAATAAAATACCTACAATTACCTACAATTAAACCTAACACTACACTATCAATACATTAATTAAATACAATACCTACAAATAACTACAATGAAATAAACTAACTAAAGTACAAAAAATAAAAAAGAACTAAGTTACAAAAAATAAAAAAATAATTACAAACATAAGAAAAATATTACAACAATTTTAAACTAATTACACCTACTCTAAGCCCCCTAATAAAATAACAAAGACCCCCAAAATAAAAAATGCCCTACCCTATTCTAAATTACTAAAGTTCAAAGCTCTTTTACCTTACCAGCCCTGAACAGGGCCCTTTGCGGGGCATGCCCCAAGAAGTTCAGCTCTTTTGCCTGTAAAAAAAAAACCATACAATACCCCCCCCAAAATTACAACCCATCACCCACATACCCCTAATCTAACCCAAACCCCCCTTAAATAAACCTAACACTAAGCCCCTGAAGATCATCCTACCTTGTCTTCACCTCACCGGGTATCACCGATCGGTCCTGGCTCCAAAATCTTCATCCAACCCAAGCGGGGGCTGGCGATCCATCATCCGGTGGCTGAAGAGGTCCAGAAGAGGCTCCAAAGTCTTCATCCTATCCGGGAAGAAGAGTAGATCCGGACCGGCAACCATCATCTTCCAAGCGGCATCTTCTATCTTCATCCGATGAGGACCGGCTCCATCCTGAAGACCTCCACCGCGGACCCATCTTCATCCGGCGACGTCCAACTGAAGAATGACGGTTCCTTTAAGGGACGTCATCCAAGATGGCGTCCCTCGAATTCCGATTGGCTGATAGGATTCTATCAGCCAATCGGAATTAAGGTAGGAATATTCTGATTGGCTGATGGAATCAGCCAATCAGAATCAAGTTCAATACGATTGGCTGATCCAATCAGCCAATCAGATTGAGCTTGCATTCTATTGGCTGTTCCGATCAGCCAATAGAATGCGAGCTCAATCTGATTGGCTGATTGGATCAGCCAATCGGATTGATCTTGATTCTGATTGGCTGATTCCATCAGCCAATCAGAATATTCCTACCTTAATTCCGATTGGCTGATAGAATCCTATCAGCCAATCGGAATTCGAGGGACGCCATCTTGGATGATGTCCCTTAAAGGAACCGTCATTCTTCAGTTGGACGTCGCCGGATGAAGATGGGTCCACGGTGGAGGTCTTCAGGATGGAGCCGGTCCTCATCGGATGAAGATAGAAGATGCCGCTTGGAAGATGATGGTTGCCTGTCCGGATCTACTCTTCTTCCCGGATAGGATGAAGACTTTGGAGCCTCTTCTGGACCTCTTCAGCCACCGGATGATGGATCGCCAGCCCCCGCTTGGGTTGGATGAAGATTTTGGAGCCAGGACCGATCGGTGATACCCGGTGAGGTGAAGACAAGGTAGGATGATCTTCAGGGGCTTAGTGTTAGGTTTATTTAAGGGGGGTTTGTGTTAGATTAGGGGTATGTGGGTGGTGGGTTGTAATGTTGGGGGGGGGGGGTATTGTATGTGGGTTTTTTTACAGGCAAAAGAGCTGAACTTCTTGGGGCATGCCCCGCAAAGGGCCCTGTTCAGGGCTGGTAAGGTAAAAGAGCTTTGAACTTTAGTAATTTAGAATAGGGTAGGGCATTTTTTATTTTGGGGGTCTTTGTTATTTTATTAGGGGGCTTAGAGTAGGTGTAATTAGTTTAAAATTGTTGTAATATTTTTCTTATGTTTGTAATTATTTTTTTATTTTTTATAACTTAGTTATTTTTTATTTTTTGTACTTTAGTTAGTTTATTTCATTGTAGTTATTTGTAGGTATTGTATTTAATTAATGTATTGATAGTGTAGTGTTATGTTTAATTGTAGGTAATTGTAGGTATTTTATTTAATTAATTTAATGATAGTATAGTGTTAGGTTTAATTGTAACTTAGGTTAGGATTTATTTTACAGGTAATTTTGTAATTATTTTAACTATTTTAGCTATTAAATAGTTCTTAACTATTTAATAGCTATTGTACCTGGTTAAAATAAATACAAAGTTACCTGTAAAATAAATATTAATCCTAAAATAGCTATAATATAATTATAATTTATATTGTAGCTATATTAGGATTTATTTTACAGGTAAGTATTTAGCTTTAAATAGGAATAATTTATTTAATAAGAGTTAATTAATTTCGTTAGATTTAAATTATATTTAAGTTAGGGGGGTGTTAGTGTTAGGGTTAGACTTAGCTTTAGGGGTTAATACATTTATTAGAATAGCGGTGAGCTCCGGTCGGCAGATTAGGGGTTAATATTTGAAGTTAGGTGTCGGCGATGTTAGGGAGGGCAGATTAGGGGTTAATACTATTTATTATAGGGTTAGTGAGGCGGATTAGGGGTTAATAACTTTATTATGATAGCGGTGCGGTCCGCTCGGCAGATTAGGGGTTAATAAGTGTAGGCAGGTGGAGGCGATGTTGTGGGGGGCAGATTAGGGGTTAATAAATATAATATAGGGGTCGGCGGTGTTAGGGGCAGCAGATTAGGGGTACATAAGGATAATGTAAGTAGCGGCGGTTTACGGAGCGGCAGATTAGGGGTTAAAAATAATATGCAGGGGTCAGCGATAGCGGGGGTGGCAGATTAGGGGTTAATAAATGTAAGGCTAGGGGTGTTTAGACTCGGGGTACATGTTAGGCTGTTAGGTGCAGACGTAGGAAGTGTTTCCCCATAGCAAACAATGGGGCTGCGTTAGGAGCTGAACATGGATTTTTGGCAGGTGTTAGGTTTTATTTCAGCTCAAACAGCCCCATTGTTTCCTATGGGGGAATCGTGCACGCGCACGTTTTTGAGGCTGGCTGCGTCCGTAAGCAACTCTGGTATCGAGAGTTGAAGCTGCGTTAAATATGCTCTACGCTCCTTTTTTGGAGCCTAACGCAGCCTTTATGTGGACTCTCAATACCAGAGTTATTTTTATGGTGTGGCCAGAAAAAAGCCGGCGTTAGCTACGCGGGTCCTTACCGACAAAACTCTAAATCTAGCCGTTAATTACCAATTCCCCAGTTTTGCATAACCAACACAGTTATAATTATACACATTTTACCTCTGTAATTACCTTGTATCTAAGCCTCAGCAGACTGCCCCCTTATTTCAGTTCTTTTGACAGACTTGCAGTTTAGCCATTTAGAGCTGTCTCCATGGTAAATTCATGTGCATGAGCTCAATGTTATTTATATGAAACACGTGAACTAATGCCCTCTAGTGGTGAAAATGCATTTAGATTAGAGGCAGCCTTCAAGGTCTAAAAAATTAGCTTATGAACCTCCTAGGTTTAGCTTTGAACTAAGAATACCAAGAGAACAAAGCAAAATTGGTGATAAAAGTAAATTAGAAAGTTGTTTAAAATTGCATGCCCTATTTGAAACATGAAAGGTTTTTTTGGACTTGACTGTCCCTTTAAATATGGAACATCTGGATTTAGTATAATTTGGACCTAGATTCAGCAAAATGTTTCTTATGTTTTTGTAAACCATCACATATCCCCCTACCCCCCCAAAAAAAAATAAAAACAAAACAGAGAACTGGAGAACATCATGTCCATACTGACTCATTATTGTTAATAACTGCCTTAAGTGCTTGTAGTTTATTTGATATTTAAGTTTAATATATGCTGTGCACAATTAACCCCTACCCATTATTGCCCCAACGTCCAATTCTTCAACATTTTCAAGCAATGTGCCTCATCTGATATTGAACAAAGTGTTAAAAGTCAAAGCCATGTGCTATGTTGACTCTCCTAATACACTGCATGCAGATATTTTAAAAGCAGTGCTTACATCCATCAAAAACAGAACAAAGTACTCTTGAACAAGCTATTTGTACTTCATAGCCTCCTCAAGTCAATATCTCAGTTTAACAAGACTACACCTGGGTGTAATGATTCTTCTTGTGTCAGACTGACCCTTAGGGGCATATTTAACAATTTGCAAGTGGACATGATACGCCGCACATCGATAAATGCCACACATGTCCGCCACACATCAATAAATGCCAACAGCATAGGCTGTCAGCATTTATCATTGCACCATCAGTTCTTGTGAACTGCTGGTGCAATACCACCCCCTGCAGATTCACGGCAGGGGGTGTCAACAGGCGGACAAGATAAGGAGCAGCGGTCTGAAGGCTAGCCGTAAAACAAGGGGCATCAAGCTCCATACGGAGCTTGATAAATATGCCCCTTAGTGGCAGAGAAGAGAGGGAACATGCTAACTAGATTTCTAAAATATAAACTTTATTAGATTTATATTACCCAATTTTTTTCTCCCCTTTAATTGCTCCCCATTATCCATTTTACGTGCTGGAGTATATTAAATTGTTTACAAGTAGCTCCTTTACACTTATTTTGGTATTTGAAATAGCTGATTTAGGATGTAGTACCTCTACCTATCCTGAAAGTTTCTACAGTTTCTGTGAAACAGAGATTCCTACAAACATACTATACAAGGTCTAAAAAAAATTCAAAAGATTTTGGGTGATTTCTTTCCATGCCGATGAGGTTTTGAATATCAGGCCCTATATATTGTTTAATAAGCAGCAAACAGAAAACCGGCGAGACTCAAGGTGTAATAAAAAAGTTGATCTTTATTAATGGAGAAAAACACACACTTTAAAACCAAGTGTTATAAAATCCAAGCATGGAAAACAGCATCTTATGTGTTTCGGGAGTGGACTGCCTTAATCATAGACATGCTGTAGATGTGTTACATGTAGTTTAAATACACATCTAGCAATTAAATTAATTACAGCCTGTTGGGATCATAAAAGGAAGTATGACCCTATTAACTGATACAAATTAAACCTAATCATGGGTAACCGGATGCAAAAACCCCTTTAGAACTATTAACCCTTAGTGTTGTGAATAGCTTCAAAGTATTGTCATTTGACCCTTAAAGGGACAGATGGTATATATTGGGCTGCTTTAGGCTACCAATATTGCCTCATATAACAACCTGGACATGAATGACTTAAAATAGAAATTATGTGAATCGTCAGTGTCAAAGTAGCCTATACCTATGTTCAATATATACATCCTTAATAATTATTAAAGCAACAGAATAGCCATGCATACAATAGCATAATTAAGTATATAGAATATTTAACTACTTCAGGGGTAGTTGATATACAGGACTACTCACTTGCTATATCCAACATTACACTGCTCATACTGTGGATAGTAAATTATATACAATCAAAATGTTAGTGGGGCAGAGGATAATATTTATTGGCGCGACCAAAAATGGATGACATCTCCATCAATATTAAATCCCACCGGCCTTCTGGTTTTTAACTGAAAAATCCAGAAGGCATCTCTATAAAAGAGCTTTTTTACCGTGTCTCCTCCTCTGATTGACATTTTGACATGCTCAATGATCTGCCATTTGAAGGTGGCATCTCTTTTATGGTGGACATAAATGGAATGTCTTACCAAATCCGAATACTCAATGCCATTCTCAAATTTTTTAGGTGCTCTCTGATTCTACTCCGTGCCTCCCTCAAGGTGCACCCTATATATTCACCTAGACTACAAGTTTTGCGTTAGGGTAAAAAAGCAGCGTTAAGAGGTCCTAACGCTGCTTTTTCACTACCACTGGTATTACGAGTCTGGCAGGTACAGGTGTACCACTCACTTTTTTCCGCGACTCGAACATACCGCAAATCCACTTACGTCAATTGCGTATCCCATATTTTCAATGGGATTTTCCTAACGCCGGTATTACGAGTCTTGGAAAAAGTGAGCGGTACAGCCTCTCCTGTCAAGACTGATACCGCATTTAAAAGTCAGTAGTTAAGACTTTTATGGGCTAATGCCGTAACATAAAACTCTTAACTAAAGTGCTAAAAAGTACACTAACACCCATAAACTACCATTAACCCCTAAACCGAGGCCCCCCACATTGCAAACACTAAAATAAATTTTTTAACCCCTAATCTGCCGATTGCATCAGCCAATAGGATTTTTTGTACCTTAATTCCGATTGGCTGATAGAGTTCTATCAGCCAATTGGAATTCAAGGGATGCCATCTTGGATGACGTTATTTAAAGGACCCGTCATTGTTCCAGCAGCCATCGGATGAAGAGGATGCTCCGCGTCGGATGTCTTGAAGATGGACCCGCTCCGCGCCGGATGGCTGAAGATAGAAGATGTCGCCTGGATGAAGACTACTGCCCATCTGGAGGACCTCTTCTGCCCAGCTTCGATGAAGACTTCTGCCCATCTGGAGGACCACTTCTGCCTGGTTGGGTGAAAACATCTTAAGGTAGGGTGATCTTCAGGGGGTTAGTGTTAGGTTTTATTAAGGGGGGATTGGGTGGGTTTTAGAGTAGCGTTGGGTGAGTGGGTGGTGGGTTGTAATGTTGGGGGGGTATTGTATTTTTTTTTACAGGTAAAAGAGCTGATTACTTTGGGGCAATGCCCCGCAAAAAGTCCTTTTAAGGGCTATTTGTAATTTAGGGTAGGGTAGGGATTTTTATTATTTTGGGGGGCTTTTTTATTTTATTAGGGGGATTAGATTAGGTGTAATTAGTTTAAAAAAATTGTAATTATTTTATTATTTTCTTTATTTTAGCTTTTTTTTCCGTAATGTGATAATTGTATTTAATTGTAGTTAATTGTTGTTAGTTTAGGGAATTAATTTAATTATAGTGTAGTGTTAGGTGTAATTGTAACTTAGGTTAGGTTTTATTTTACAGGTAAATTTGTCTTTATTTTAACTAGGTAGTTATTAAATAGTTAATAACTATTTAATAACTATTGTACCTAGTTAAAATAAATACAAAGTTGCCTGTAAAATAAAAATAAACCCTAAGCAAGATACAATGTAACTATTAGTTATATTGAAGCTAGCTTAGGGTTTATTTTATAGGTAAGTATTTAGTTTTAAATAGGAATAATTTAGTCAATTTTATTTAGATTTATTGAAATTATATTTGTTAGGGGGTGTTAGGGTTAGACTTAGGTTTAGGGGTTAAGAACTTTAATATAGCGGTGGCGACGATGTGGGCGGCAGATTAGGGGTTAGTAATTGTAGTTAGGTTGCGGCGATGTGGGCGGCAGATTAGGGGTTAATACATATAATGTAGGTGGGGGCGGTGTCCAGAGTGGCAGATTAGGGGTTAATATTATAATGTAGGTTGCAGCGATGTCGAGGGCGGCAGATTATGGGTTAATAAGTGTAATATTAGGGGTGTTTAGACTCAGGGTTCATGTTAGGGTGTTAGTTGTAAACATAAATGTATTTTCCCGATAGGAATCAATGGGGCTGCGTTAGGAGCTGAACGCTGCTTTTTTGCAGGTGTTATTTTTTTTTCAGCAGAATCTGCCCCATTGATCCCTATGCGGAAATTGTGCATGAGCACGTTTAGCCAGCTCACCGCTACCGTAAGCAGCGCTGGTATTGAGGTGAGATGTGGAGCAAAATTTTGCTCTTCGCTCACTTTTCTGCAGCTAACGCTGGGTTAAAAAAAAAACACATAATACCAGCGTTGTTTGTAGGTGAGCAGTGAGCATAAACTGCTCGTTAGCACCGCAAGCCTTACCGACAAATAATCTAGCCGATTGTTTTTTACACTTGCATTCTTCCAAGTTTATGACACTTCAGTATGTCCACATGCTATACAATTGGTAAAGTGGCACTTATAATGCCCCGTAACATTCTACAAACTACCTGTGTGAACTTTTGAGGGGCGCAACATGCTGGGGGATACGATATTTCCAAGGGCACAGCCTCTCCTGGATACAAAATTACAGCCTGATGACACAAAGTCCTTCAGGCTGTCCTCAGCAGTAAGTATAGGGAGATGTTTTTTGACAATGGATATACATACTGGGCACTATAAGATGTTATAAACATTGGTTTCTGAACATCATAGTTTGTATTAATCCCTTGACCTTTCTGATCTGACAATATCAGATCCCTATCCATGCGAGAAACCTCCAAGTAGGCTCTATTTACCACTTTTTTTAGAATAACCCCTAGCCAGGAGTTGGGACATCAATATCTCACTTTCCCTTTTTGCAATGATTTCCATCTGTACAGTTTCGCTTAATGCGGATAAATTGGCCCTTAGCCACCCCAAAGCCAGTGTGCTTGGGGTGGTTACTATGGCATGTAAAATACCTTTGGAGGCTATTGGTTTCCTATACAAGATTGCCCTAACTGATTGTGATCCAATATCTCCTATAAGCAAAAGCTCAAGGTAGGGCAATGCATTTGAATTATGAGCGTATGTGAACTGTGTGTTCACATTATTCTCATTGAGGTAGCCAACAAAGTCCAAGAGCTCCTGATGACCCCTTGTCCAAACAAACAGGAGGTCATCGATGTACCTCTTGTACATCCTTATATTACTCCTATGGGGGTTTCTATCTCCAAAGATGTGGGTTGTCTCCCACCAACCCATAAAACAGTTGGTGTAGGCTGGAGCAAAATTAGCCCCCATTGCCGTACCACCTCTGAAGATAGAAATCTCTGTCAAATTGAAAAGAATTGTGAGTCACCAGATAATCAAGGGGGAAATATCGCTTAAGAGCATCATCATAGTTGCTGAGAGTATCCAAGGAGTACTGAATAGCTTCCAAACAACACAAGTGGGGGATAGCTGAGTACAACCCTTACTACATCTATAGTCAGCTAGATGCAGTGATCACTCCAAACCACCTGTTTGACACAATTAAGGAGGTCTTTTGTATCTCTTAAGTAAGAGGGAAGCTGGTACACAAGTGGCTGGAGTAATGATTCCACCCAATTAGACATGTTCTCAAAGAGGGATACTATCCCCACCACAATTGGTCTACCCCTCACCTCCTCCAAGGATTTATGTACCTTGGGGAGGTGATGGAAAATAGGGGTAATTGGGTTGGCAACAAAATAAAGTCAACCGTGTTCAGATCTAGGATTCCCTCTTCAAGACCATAATTAAGTAATGCCAGAAGCTCTCCCTTAAAGGACTCAGTAGGATTATTTCTTAGTTTTAAATAAACATTCTCATCGCATAACTGCCTTTTAGCCTCTGTTATATATGTTGCCTTATCCTGTACAACTATATTCCCACCCTTTATCTGATTGCTTGATCACCAAATTCTCTCTCTTTTTGAGGGTATCCAAAGCTTGTGCTTGGGTAGCAGGCAGATTAGGGTTGGGTTATATATTGGTCTTTGCTATACAGCCACATATAAGATAAGGAAGCATGTGTGGGTACACAAAGGAATAAAATAAAGAGATTTAATTTTATCTGCAAGCTCAACCCATTTTAATAGGTTATGGTTTCAAAGCACAAAAACAGCTTTTTCATATACACAAATAAACATTAAAATACAATTTCTCATACATGTTATACTCTGCAGCTGATATAAGAATCCATTGCAAATACATTAAAGGGACACTGAACCCAAATGTTTTCTTTCATGATTCAGATAGAGAATGAAATTTTAAGCAACTTTCTAATTTACTCCTATTATCAAATTTTCTTTATTCTCTTGGTATCTTTATTTGAAATGCAAGAATGTAAGTTTAGATGCCAGTCCATTTTTGGTGAACAACCTGGGTTGTCCTTGCTGATTGGTGGATAAATTCATCCACCAATAAAAAAGTGCTGTCCAGAGTTCTAAACCAAAAAATAGCTTAGATGCCTTCTTTTTCAAATAAAGAAAGCAAGAGAATGAAGAAAAATTAATAATAGGAGTAAATTAGAAAGTTGCTTAAAATTGCATGCTCTATCTGAATAACAAAAGAAAAAAATGGGGTTCAGTGTCCCTTTAAGAGAAAAAGTATCCCTTTAATATTATGTAGCAATTCAGTAATAATATACACGCAAGGCCTGATAAATATTAAGAGAAGCTCAAGAGCAGGCCAGAGTTAATTGAATTATAAAAATAAAATAAGACAGAGTATTCGGCTCTTTCAAAGCTGGATTTCTTTTTTGTGGAAGTGCAACACAGTAATATCTTGATTTCCACAGTATGGCATAGGTTGGTGTGCTATTAAAGTGCAAG
The DNA here is from genome assembly GCF_027579735.1 of Bombina bombina. Classification (NCBI taxonomy): domain Eukaryota; kingdom Metazoa; phylum Chordata; class Amphibia; order Anura; family Bombinatoridae; genus Bombina; species Bombina bombina. Next base: position 1,135,094,017 of record NC_069500.1, read on the forward strand.
ATAAAATCTAACATTATGGGGCCTATTTACTAAGGTGCGAGCGGACTTGATCCGATATAGCGGATCATGTCAGCTGCATATCGATAAATGCCGACAGCATACGCTGTCGGCATTTATCATTGTACCAGCAGTTCTTGTGAACTGCTGGTGCAATGCTGCTCCCTGCAGATTCGCGGCCAATCAGCCGCTAGCAGGGGGTGTCAATCAATCCGATCGTATTCGATTGGGTTGATTTCTGTCTGCCGCCCCAGAGCAGACGGACAGGTTATGGTATTTAAACCGCTGCTTCATAACTTCTGCGCCTTCAGGCTCATTGGAAACACAGGCATCACGCTTCGTACGGAGCTTGATAAATATGCCCCTTGATGTGAATAAAAATATAGAAAAGTTAATTTATTAATGTTTAGAGATTGCTTTAATAATATGTCCTGATTACTTTCATTTATATTTGACAGTGATAACATACTTGCTTTCAGAATTAACTTGCAATAAAATATACCAATTATGCTTGCAGTTATTAGTCTTAAAGACTTCACAGATAAAAGCATACTGAGATCTATTTCGTTTCTAGTATTTTGGAGGTTTTTTTCTCTTTGAAGATAAAGTAATATCCCATTAATTCTCTTCTAGCCTAATGTACAATTTGTTGGTTAATGGAAATCACCAGTGCATTGTAATCCACTTTTTATTTTGTTGTGTCGAGTATATGTGCAAAACTGTGCATGTGCAACCCTTCTTCACACAGACACTGTGGCCTCTATTTAACAAAGTCTGGCGGACCTGATCCGACAGTATGGATCAGGTCCGCCAGACCTCGCTGAATGCAGAGAGCAATACGATCTCCATATTCAGCATTGCACCAGCAGCTCAAAAGAGCTGCTGGTGCAACGCCGCCCCCAATGGGCCACCAGCAGGGAGGTGTCAATCAACCCGATCGTACTCGATCGGGTTGATTTCCGGCGATGTCTGTCCGCCTGGTTACTTTAGTAGCTTCATGGTTATTTTTGGCTGGCTTAAATTTTTCTTGCATAGATTTTTCTTCCCAGAGTGATTTCTTAGTTCAGACTAGTTTCCTGATTGCTTTTGTTGGCCATGCACAATCTAAATGTAAACCTGGTTCAGGTATCTGGTTGCCTTCCTAGATCTTTTTCCTCTGTGTTCAGACTTTTTTGTCACTAGGTATGTTTTTTTCTATCAGAAATATTATGGCTTGGTGATTGAATAGTTAGTTCTCAGGCAGAGAGGTTTCTCTGATTCTGTTGTTGAGACTTTGATACAGGCCTGCAAACCTGTGACTAGACAAATTTATCATTAGGTTTAGAAGGTCTCTATTTTGTGGTGTATAGATCATGTTTTTTTTCCTGGCATTATTTTAAAATTCCTTGGTTTTTGCTATTCTATGCAGGATGGTTTAGATACGGCTATACCAGCCAACGATTTGAAAGGTTAGTTTTCTGCTCTTTCAGTTTTTATTCCACCAGGCATGTTTATCTGACATTTATGGATTTGTTTAAGCTTTGGCTAGAAGTTTTGTTTTGGCTATCTCTTCAACTGGAAGAGTTGTCTCATGGAATTCTCCTTTGTTTTGCAGGAAAAGGCAATTTTGTGGTCTATATTTGAATTTATTTCCTTAGGATTTCAGACAAACATCTAATTTGTTTGTTCATTTTTCTGGTTCCAGACTGGCACCTTTTTCAAATGGTAGCACCAGGAAGGAAGATGTTGAGTCCTGACATCAGGCAGAATAAAATGTGACAGAAGCAGCAGCCTTAAATACTCTCTCTTATGCCATGATTGAAGTGAGAGCAGCGCAGTGATTCGGCTTGAATGGCACACGTCCATGAGGCCACACCCCTTCCAGTAATCCGCTCATTCCACATTGGATAGCGTCATGCTCACACCCATCCAGGGTGTATACTGCACACACATGGCTAATTATCATTAGTGATGTTGCAAACCTAAAAATTTGGGTTCGCAAACAGCGAACACGAACTTCGCCAAAAATTTGCAAACCGGGCGAACCCCCATTGACTTCAATGGGCAGGCAAATTTTAAAACCCACAGGGACTCTTTCTGGCCACAATAGTGATGGAAAAGTTGTTTCAAGGGGACTAACACCTGGACTGTGGCATGCCGGAGGGGGGTCCATGGCAAAACTCTCATGGAAAATGACATAGTTGATGCAGAGTCTGGTTTTAATCCATAAAGGGCATAAATCACCTAACATTCCTAAATTGTTTGGAATAACGTGCTTTAAAACATCAGGTATGATGTTGTATCAATCAGGTAGTTTAAGGGTTACGCCCGCTTCACAGTGACAGACCAAACTCCCCGTTTAAAGGGACAGTCTACACCAGAATTTTTATTGTTTTAAAAGATAGATAATCCCTTTATTACCCATTTCCCAGTTTTGCATAACTAACACATTTATAATAATATATTTTTAACCTCTGTGATTATCTTGTATCTAAGCCTCTGCAAACTGCCCCTTTTTTCAGTTCTTTTGACAGACTTGCAGTCTAGCCAATCACTGCCTGCTCCCAGATAACTTCTTGTGCACGAGCACAGTGTTATCTATATGAAATACGTGAACTAACACCCTCTAGTGGTTAAAAACTGTTAAAATGCAATCTGAAAGAGGTGGGCTTCAAGGTCTAAGAAATTAGCATATGAACCTCCTAGGTTAAGCTTTCAACTAAGAATACCAAGAGAACAAAGCAAAATTGGTGATAAAAGTAAATTGGAAAATTGTTTAAAATTACATGCTCTATCTGAATCATGAAAGTTTATTTTGGCCTAGACTGTCCCTTTAACGCACCGCAAACAACCGCAAACAGTCCATTTGCACAACCGCAAAATCCCTATTTGCACAAGGTTGGATACCAAGCTAGCCATGTCCCGTTCCTTGTCCTCACTGATGTCATTGAAGGTCTCTTCCTCCACCCAGCCATGTACAACACCAAGGGTCCCCGAAAGGTGACAACAAGCCCCCTGGGAAGCCTTCTGTGTTTGGTCTTCCACCTCCTCAAAGCCACCTTCCTCCTCTGACTCCTCTTCTTCAGACTCCTCTCTCTGCGTTGCCTCTCTCTGCGTTATTATAAGGTGTGTTAAGTAGTACTATTCCTATCAGTTTAATCCCTGTTCCGTCCCCTATCAGGGGACGTGTATATGGCATGTATTTTAGGAACCGGGAGATGGAAAAAGATGCTTGGTCGGTCCTCCTACTTCAAATTTGGGGCACTGAGCGTGCAATCTAATGTGCCACCAGATAGGAGTGGTGTGTTAAGTAGTACTATTCCTATCAGTTTAATCCCTGTTATGTTCCTTTTTTATTGGTTTGGTTTTTGAAGCGACAGTGCTGCACCAGAGGCCAGAAAAATTAGGCATGTACACATGCCTGAAAAATTAGGTATTGTTGCAGCCGAAAAATTGATGTTTGTTTCTTAGGCAGAAAGTGCCCTAAAACATTGCGGCTTGAACCCTAGTTGGTGGCGGATAAGTCACGCAAGTCATCCGGCATTCGAAGTTAAATACAGCAGCGTGTGGACCATTTTTAGCCCAAGGCAGCTCATCTCAGAGTCATCAGGCATTTTTTACTCGATCCATCCCTCATTCATCTTAATAAAGGTGAGGTAATCTAGACTTTTTTAACCTAGGCGACTTCTCTTCTCAGTCACAAGACCTCCTGCTGCACTGAAGGTCCTTTCTGACAGGACACTTGAAGCGGGGCAGGCCAGAAGTTCTATTGAAAATTGGGATAGCTCAGGCCACAGGTTAAGCCTGCACACCCAGTAGTCAAGGGGTTCATCGCTCCTCAGAGTGTCGAGATCCGCAGTTAATGCTACGTAGTCTGCTACCTGACGGTCGAGTCGTTCTCTGAGGGTGGACCCCGAAGGGCTGTGGCGATGTATAGGAGTTAAAAAGCTCTGCATGTCCTCCATCAACAACACGTCTGTAAAGCATCCTGTCCTTGCTGGCGTGGTCGTGGGAGGAGGAGGATTACTTCACCTCTTCCCCTGTTAGATTCCCGTTGTGCTGTGACATCACCCTTATACGCTGTGTAAAGCATACTTTTTAATTTAGTTTGGAACAGCTGCATCCTTTCCGACTTGCGGTAATTTGGTAACATTTCAGGCACTTTATGCTTATACCGGGGTCTAGTAGCGTGGACACCCAGTACAGGTCGTTCTCCTTCAGCTTTTTTATACGAGGATCACTCAACAGGCACAACAGCATGAAAGACCCCATTTGCACAAGGTTGGATGCTGAGCTACTCATGTCCCATTCCTCGTCCTCAGTGATCTCACTTAAGGTATGTTCTCCCCCACAGCCATGTACAACACCACGGGTACCAGATAGGTGACAACGAGCACCCTGGGGTGCCTGTTGTGGTTGGTCTTCCTCCTCCTCCTCAAAGCCACATTCCTCCACTGACTTCTCTTCCTCACAATCCTCTTCCAGCATTGCCGCTGGTCCAGCAAGCGATGCTGATAAGGCTGTTTCTGGTGGTGATGGTGACCACAACTCTTCCTCTTCCTCTTCACGCTCATCTACGACCTGATCCAGCACTCTTCACAGGGCATGCTCCAGGAAGAAAACAAATGGTATGATGTCGCTGATGGTACCTTCGGTGCGACTGACTAGGTTTGTCACCTCCTCAAAAGGACGCATGAGCCTACAGGCATTGCGCATGAGCGCCCAGTAACGTGAGAAAAAAAATTCCCAGCTCCGCAGAGGCTGTCCTAGCACCCCGGTCATACAAATACTCGTTAACGGCTTTTTCTTGTTGGAGCAGGCGGTCGAACATTAGGAGTGTTGAATTTCAATGTGTCGGGCTGTCGCAAATCAAGCACCTCACTGGCATGTTTTTTTGCCGCTGGATATCGGAAAAGTGCACCATGGCCGTGTAGGAACGCCTCAAATGGCCACACACCTTCCTGGCCTGCTTCAGGACATCCTGTAAGCCTGGGTGCTTATGCACAAAGCGTTGTACGATCAGATTACACACATGTGCCATGCACGGCACATGTGTCAACTTGCCCAATTTCAATGCCGCCACCAAATTACTTCCATTGTCAGAAACCACTTTGCCGATCTCCAGTTGGTGCGGAGTCAGCCAATGATCCACCTGTGCATTCAGGGCGGACAGGAGTGCTGTTCCGGTGTGACTCTCTGCTTTCAGGCAAGTCAACCTTAAGACAGCGTGACACTGCCATATCCGGGATGTGGAATAGTACCTGCGGAGCTGGGGGGTGCCATTGATGTGGAGCAAGACGCAGCAGCAGAAGAGGACTCAGCCGAGAAAGAGGTTATGGAAGAGGATGGAGTAAGAGGAGTAGAGGATGTGGCAGCAGGCCTGCCTGCAAGTCGTGGCGGTGTCACCAACTCCTCTGCAGAGCCACGCATTCCATGCTTGGCAGCCGTCAGCAGGTTTACCCAATGCGCAGTGTAGGTGATATACCTGCCCTGACCATGCTTTGCAGACCAGCTATCAGTGGTCAGATGGACCCTTGCCCCAACACTGTGTGCCAGACATGCCATTACATCCTTTTGCACAATCGAGTACAGGTTGGGGATTGCCTTTTGTGCAAAGAAATTTCGGCCGGTACCTTCCACTGCGGTGTCCCAATAGCTACAAATTGTTTGAACGCCTCAGACTCTACCAGCTTGTATGGTAAAAGCTGGCGGGCTAAGAGTTCAGACAAGCCAGCTTTCAGACGCCGGGAAAGGGGGTGACTTTGGGACATTGGCTTCTTACGCACAAACATGTCCTTGACAGACACCTGACTGTGGGCAGATGAGCAGGAACTGCTATGGAAGAGAGACGGAGTGGCGGATGGTTGAGAGGGGGCAAGGAGGACAGCAGTGGTTGACGTGGCTGAAGATGCTGGACCAGGAGGAGGATGGCAGCTTTGAGTTTGTGTGCTGCTTCTACTCATGTGTTCATCCCATCAGTGTTTGTGATGTCAGATCATGTGCCTTCGCAAAGCAGTTGTACCTAGGTGGGTGTTGGACTTACCACGACTCAGTTTCTTTTGGCACAGGTTGCAAATGGCATCGCTGTTGTCAGAGGCAGACACACAAAAAAAATGCCACACTGCTGAGCTCTGCGATGACGGCATTCTGGTGGTGGCAACAGCATGCGTTGATTGGCATGCTGTCTGGCTGACCCCGGGTGCCGATGCATGCTGTCTGACTGTGCCACTAGCTCCTTGCGACTACCTCCCCCTGCTTCCAACTTGTCTCCTCCTCCTCTCTGTCTCCCCATCTGAACTTTCACCCTCTTCTTCTTCTCTTCTAGCGGGCACCCACGTGACATCCACGGACGTATCATCATCAACCGCTTCACTTGTATCTGACAAATCAACAAAGGAAGCAGCAGCGGGTACAACATCATCATCATCACACCGTACGTCCATGTCTGTAATGGTGCCTGACTGAGACATATTACTGTTATCTAGATCCTCTGTCAATGATGGTTGCGCATCACTAATTTTTTCAAACTGATGTGTCAATAACTCCTCTGACAGATCAAGTGAAGCAGATGTGGGGCTAGTGTTGGTGGTGGCGGCAGGCGGGTAAGTGGTCACTTGAGAGGTGCCCGAAGCTAAGCTGGAGGTGGATGGTGCGTCAAGGTTCCGAGCAGAAGCTGTAGAAGATTGGGTGTCCTGTGTTAGCCAGTCAACTAGGTCCTCCTTCGAACTTTTGTGTTCATGGTATGTGGCCTCTGAACACTGGGCATTATTGTAGGGTCAAAGGGAATCACAGCACCACGACCACGACGGCACCTGCGGGGTGGCCTGCCTCTGCCTGTCATTTTTTTTTAAATGTACACTTACACTACTATTAAACAAAATATGAGTGGTGCCACTGGGCAAGTGGGCACAGTATATGCTGTGAGTCTGACACAAAAAAGCAGACTGATGTTTCACAATCCAAAAAGTTTATTTTTTTTAAAAGTACACTTACACTACTATTAAACAAGATATGAGTGGTGGTACTGGGCAACTGGGCACAGTATACGCTGTGAGCCTGACACAAAAAAGCAGACTGATGTTTCACAGTCAAAAAAGTTTTTTTTTTTTTTTAAATATTTACACTACTGTTACAACAAATATGAGTGGTGGCACTAGTTGGCAAGTGGGCCTGGCACACACGCTGGCAGGCAGGCAACTGCAATTAGATTACACTAGCAGACTGATGTTTCACAGTCAAAAAAGTTTTTTTTTTAAATATTTACACTACTGTTACAACAAATATGAGTGGTGGCACTAGTTGGCAAGTGGGCCTGAGACACACTCTGGCAGGCAGGCAGGCAACTGCAATTATATTACACTAGCTGACTGATGTTTCACAGTCACAAAAGTTTTTTTAAAAAAATATTTACACTACTGTTACAACAGATATGAGTGGTGGCACTATTTGGCAAGTGGGCCTGGCACACACACTGGCAGGCAGGCAACTGCAATTAGATTACACTAGCATACTGATGTTTCACAGTCAAAAAAGTTTTTTTTAAAAAATATTTACACTACTGTTACAACAAATATGAGTGGTGGCACTAGTTGGCAAGTGAGCCTGGCACACACTCTGGCAGGCAGGCAACTGCAATTAGATTACACTAGCTGACTGATGTTTCACAGTCAAAAAAGTTTTTAAAAAAAAAATATTTACACTACTGTTACAACAGATATGAGTGGTGGCACTAGTTGGCAAGTGGGCCTGGCACACACGCTGGCAGGCAGGCAACTGCAATTAGATTACACTAGCAGACTGATGTTTCACAGTCAAAAAAGTTTTTTTAAAATATTTACACTACTGTTAAAACAAATATGAGTGGTGGCACTAGTTGGCAAATGGGCCTGGCACACACGCTGGCAGGCAGGCAACTGCAATTAGATTACACTAGCAGACTGATGTTTCACAGTCAAAAAAGTTTTTTATTTTAAATATTTACACTACTGTTACAACAGATATGATTGGTGGGTAAAAAGTGGATGTGTCAGGGAGCTCAGTAAAACAGTTTAAGCCTGCCCACTGTTCACACTCCTCACAAAGTGTGAAAAAGTTGAAAAGACTGAAAGGAAAGATTGTGGGTGGCGCCAGTGAAGGCTAACTGTGAGAGTAATTGATTTCTGGTGGGGAATATGTCTAAAAGTGTGAGTCACAATTTCCAAAAAATAAAAGTATATATATAAATCACAACTATACCTATTGTAAAAAGAGATTATTAATAATATTACCAAACTAATTCAGCTCTAAGGACAATACAAAATAATCCTAAAAAACAAGTTATTTAAATAAATTGATAATATTTTATTTTAATACATAGACTAGTCAAAACATTAGGACATTTAGAGTAGAATTGCACCGGTGCCCCTAAAATAATTAGTATTAAAAAATCTAATAGAACAATGATTCCTAAAAAACAATTCCTAAAACACAATATAATATACTTATTCCTAAAACACAATATATTATACTTATCAAACAATCTAAAATAAAGAACATAAGATGAGAGGTGATTCGTGTGATACAGGTTAGTGGAAGTATAATACAGATACCAGCTCTCAAAGTCCCTTTTAGTAACCTTGCAGCGATAACATTAGTCAGATTCTGATTTACTCCTATTCCGGATAAGTGTAATAAAGTTGCAACTTAAGATATTTTTCCAATTTGTTACATCAAATTTGTTACATCAAATTAGCCCGGGCTGATCTTTTCAGTATTGATGCGTGTAAGATAAATCTAGTATGCTGAATCTGGGTCTCAGCGATATTGGCAAGCTTTTGTATTATCAGTTCTTACTCACCAAATATCCCCTCAGTGTAGCACAGTCTGGTTTCACTGTTGTATAACCGCCAGGCTATCTCACCAACAGTTGGACTTTCCTTCTTAATTTGCGACAAATACCGATCAGCAGTTTCTTCGTTTTAATACTTGAAAATCCTCAGAGGGTATAACGATCCGTTTGCAGAAGTGTGCGCACTTATTTTGAAATTGCCGCTCCTACCGTTCAACCAATCTGTCTTCCTTTTGTTTGCACAGATCCTGGCTTCTTGGTATACGGTTCTGGGAGCACAATGATGGTACATACAGGCTCTCAATCAGCCTCTCCTTGCTTTGCACCTGTGAGCTTTGTGCAATCAGCCTCTGAGGATTTTCAAGTATTAAAACGAAGAAACTGCTGATCGGTATTTGTCGCAAATTAAGAAGGAAAGTCCAACTGTTGGTGAGATAGCCTGGCGGTTATACAACAGTGAAACCAGACTGTGCTACACTGAGGGGATATTTGGTGAGTAAGAACTGATAATACAAAAGCTTGCCAATATCGCTGAGACCCAGATTCAGCATACTAGATTTATCTTACACGCATCAATACTGAAAAGATCAGCCCGGGCTAATTTGATGTAACAAATTTGATGTAACAAATTGGAAAAATATCTTAAGTTGCAACTTTATTACACTTATCCGGAATAGGAGTAAATCAGAATCTGACTAATGTTATCGCTGCAAGGTTACTAAAAGGGACTTTGAGAGCTGGTATCTGTATTATACTTCCACTAACCTGTATCACACGAATCACCTCTCATCTTATGTTCTTTATTTTAGATTGTTTGATAAGTATAATATATTGTGTTTTAGGAAGAAGTATATTATAAGTATAATAAATTGTGTTTTAGGAATAAGTATATTATATTGTGTTTTAGGAATTGTTTTTTAGGAATCATTGTTCTATTAGATTTTTTAATACTAATTATTTTAGGGGCACCGGTGCAATTCTACTCTAAATGTCCTAATGTTTTGACTAGTCTATGTATTAAAATAAAATATTATCAATTTATTTAAATAACTTGTTTTTTAGGATTATTTTTTATTGTCCTTAGAGCTGAATTAGTTTAGTAATATTATTAATAATCTCTTTTTACAATAGGTATAGTTGTGATTTATATATATACTTTTATTTTTTGGAAATTGTGACTCACACTTTTAGACATATTCCCCACCAGAAATCAATTACTCTCACAGTTAGCCTTCACTGGCGCCACCCACAATCTTTCCTTTCAGATATGATTGGTGGCACTAGTTGGCAAGTGGGCCTGGCACACACGCTGGCAGGCAGGCAACTGCCATTAGATTACACTAGCAGACTGATGTTTCACAGTCAAAAAAAGTTTTTTTTTTTAAATTTACACTACTGTTACACCAGATATGAGTGGTGGCACTGGGCAAGTGGGCCTGGCACACACGCTGGCAGGCAGGCAACTGCAATTAGATTACACTAGCAGACTGATGTTTCACAGTCAAAAAAGTTTTTTTTTTTTAAATATTTACACTACTGTTACAAGAGATATGAGTGGTTGCACTAGTTGGCAAGTGGGCCTGGCACACATGCTGGCAGGCAGGCAACTGCAATTAGATTACACTAGCAGACTGATGTTTCACAGTCAAAATTACACAGGCAAAAAAAAAAAAAAAGATGTTCTAGCTCTAAAAAGGGCTTTTTGGGGTGCTGTGCTTACAGCAGAGATCAGATGAGTCCTTCAGGACTGTAGTGGACACTGAATACACTCGCCTAGCTATCAATTTCCCTAAAAATTCAGCAGCAGATACACTGTCCCTCCTCTCACTAACAATGCAGGATCAGAATGAATCTAAAATAGCTGCTGCCCAGGAGCTGGGAGGGTCTGGGAGGGAGTGTCTGCTGCTGATTGGCTGTAATGTGTCTGCAGACTGTGAGATACAGGGTCAAAGTTTACTCAATGATGAAGAATTGGTGGGCAGATCGAACATCGCATATGTTCGCCCGCCGCTGCGAACGCGAACAAGCTATGTTCGCCGGGATCTATTCGCCGGCGAACAATTTGAGACATCACTAATTATCATATGGGAAACTGCGCATGTAACTGTCATCAGTTGTGGCAATGTTTCTTAAAGGCGCTGCTTGTGAATTAAAAACACACAAATGCTTATGTGCTTAAACGGTAGGGGAAAGCAGAGAAGTCACAACAATATCATTGTATACAGGTGACTGTGCAATCCAAAGTGTTTAACTGATTTGAAATACAAGCATGTACAGATATCATTAGTAACATTGAGGGTGCTAGGTCGGCAAACCACAGACAGACTCTATCCTATGTCATAAGTTATGCTGATGGAAAAACAAAATCATCAGCTGTCCTAACTTTATAACATGTGTATTCAGCAAATAAATGGCCCAAAATCCATCTTTATATTGAGCCCTCTGGGTTCCACTGTGTCCAAAGTGTAAATCCATTTAGATTCAGTCTGTAGTAACCTTCTTCCCCGGTCACCACCTCTTATCATGGGGGGACATGATCAATGATCATGGTTTTGAGGCTGGAGACATTCGCCTAGATTTAGAGTTTTGCATTAGAAGGGGTGCGTTAGCTACGCGTGTTTCACCTTTTAAACAACGCTGGTATTCTCTGAAGGGCTACGTTAGGCTCCAAAAAGGGAGCGTACAGGCATATTTACCGCCACTGCAACTCTAAATACCAGCGTTGCTTACGGTAGTGGCCAGCTAAAAAATGTGCTCATGCACGATATCCCCATAGGAAATGGGGCAGTTTGAGCTGAAAAAAACCCTAACACCTGCAAAAAAGCAGCGTTCAGCTCCTAACGCAGCCCCATTGTTTCCTATGGGGAAACACTTCCTAAGTCTGCACCTAACACCCTAACATGAACCCCGAGTCTAAACACCCCTAACCTTACACTTATTAACCCCTAATCTGCCGCCCCCGCTATCACTGACCCCTGCATTATATGATTAACCCCTAATCACGCTCCGTACACCGCCGCAACCTACATTATCCCTATGTACCCCTAATCTGCTGCCCCTAACATCGCCAACCCCTATATTATATTTATTACCCCCTAATCTGCCCCCCCCAACGTCGCCGCTACCTACCTACACTTCTTAACCCCTAATCTGCCGACCGGATCTCGCTGCCACTATAATAAATGTATTAACCCCTAAACCGCTTCACTCCCGCCTCAAAAACATTATAATAAATAGTATTAACCCCTAATCTGCCCTCCCTAACATCGCTGACACATAACTTCAAGTATTAACCCCTAATCTGCCGACCAGACCTTGCCGCTACTATAATAAATGTATTAACCCCTAAAGCTAAGTCTAACCCTAACACTAACACCCCCCTAAATTAAATATAATTTTTATCTAACGAAATAAATTAACTCTTATTAAATAAATTAATCCTATTTAATGCTAAATACTTACCTGTAAAATAAACCCTAATATAGCTACAATATAACAAATAATTATATTGTAGCTATTTTAGGATTTATATTTATTTTACAGGAAACTTTGCATTTATTTTAACTAGGTACAATAGCTATTAAATAGTTAATAACTATTTAATAGCTACCTAGTTAAAATAATTACAAAATTACCTGTAAAATAAATCCTAACCTAAGTTACAATTAAACCTAACACTACACTATCAATAAATTAATTAATTAAACTACCTACAATTATCTACAATTAAATCAACTAAACTAAATTACAAAAAATAAAAAAAGATTACAATAATTTTAAACTAATTACACCTACTCTAAGCCCCCTAAAAAAAAATAACAAAGCCCCCCAAAATAAAAAATGCCCTACCCTATTCTAAAATTAAAAGTTAACAGATCTTTTACCTTACCAGCCCTTAAAAGGGCCTTTTGCGGGGCATGCCCCAAAGAAAACAGCTCTTTTGCATTTAAATAAACATACATCCCCCTCCCCCCAACATTACAACCCACCACCCACATACCCCTAATCTAACCCAAACACCCCTTAAAAAACCTAACTCTAAGCCCCTGAAGATCTCCCTACCTTATCTTCACCACGCCAGGTATCACCGATCCGTCCAGAAGAGTGTACGAAGTCTTCATCCTATCCGGCAAGAAGAGGTCCAGAAGAGGGTCCGAAGTCTTCATCCTATCCAGCAAGAAGAAGACATCGGGACCGGTAGACATATTCATCCAGGCGGCGTCTTCTATCTTCATCCATCCGGCGTGGAGCGGGACCATCTTGAAGCAGCCAACGCGGATCCATCCTGTTCTTCAGACACGCCCGATGAATGAAGGTTCCTTTAAGTGACATCATCCAAGATGGCGTCCCTCGAATTCCGATTGGCTGATAGGATTCTATCAGCCAATCGGAATTATGGTAGGAAAAATCTGATTGGCTGATTGAATCAGCCAATCGGATTCAAGTTCAATCCGATTGGCTGATCCAATCAGCCAATCAGATTGAGCTCGCATTCTATTGGCTGTTCCAATCAGTGGGTTGTAATGTTGGAGGGGGGGTGTTGTATGTTTATTTAAATGCAAAAGAGCAGTTTTCTTTGGGGCATGCCCCCAAAAGGCCCTTTTAAGGGCTGGTAAGGTAAAAGAGCTGTTAACTTTTTATTTTAGAATAGGGTAGGGCATTTTTTTATTTTTGGGGGCTTTGTTATTTTTTTAGGGGGCTTAGAGTAGGTGTAATTAGTTTAAAATTCTTGTAATCTTTTTTTATTTTTTGTAATTTAGTGTTTGTTTTTTTGTAATTTAGTTTAGTTGATTTAATTGTAGATAATTGTAGGTAGTTTAGTTAATTAATTTATTGATAGTGTAGTGTTAGGTTTAATTGTAACTTAGGTTAGGATTTATTTTACAGGTAATTTTGTAATTATTTTAACTAGGTAGCTATTAAATAGTTATTAACTATTTAATAGCTATTGTACCTAGTTAAAATAAATACAAAGTTGCTTGTCAAATAAATATAAATCCTAAAATAGCTACAATATAATTATTCGTTATATTGTAGCTATATTAGGGTTTATTTTACAGGTAAGTATTTAGCTTTAAATAGGATTAATTTATTTAATAAGAGTTAATTTATTTTGTTAGATTTAAATTATATTTAACTTAGGGGGGTGTTAGGGTTAGACTTAGCTTTAGGGGTTAATACATTTGATATAGTAGCGGCGAGGTCCGGTCGGCAGATTAGGGGTTAATACTTGAAGTTAGGTGTTGGCGATGTTAGGGAGGGCAGATTCGGGGTTAATACTATTTATTATAGTGTTTTTGAGGCGGGAGTGAGGCGGTTTAGGGGTTAATACATTTATTATAGTGGCGGCGAGGTCCGGTCAGCAGATTAGGGGTTAAGAAGTGTAGGTAGGTAGCGGCGACATTGGGGGGGGCAGATTAGGGGGTAATAAATATAATATAGGGGTTGGCGATGTTAGGGGCAGCAGAATAGGGGTACATAGGGATAATGTAGGTTGCGGCGGTGTGCATTCGGCAGATTAGGGGTTAAAAAATTTTATTAGAGTGGCGGCGATGTGGGGGGACCTCGGTTTAGGGGTACATAGGTAGTTTATGGGTGTTAGTGTACTTTAGAGCACAGTAGTTAGGAGCTTTATAAACCGGCGTTAGCCCATAAAGCTCTTAACTCCTGACTTTTTTCTGCGGCTGGAGTTTTGTCGTTAGAGTTCTAACGCTCACTTCAGCCAAGACTCTAAATACCATCGTTAGAAAGATCCCATTGAAAAGATAGGATACGCAATTGACATAAGGGGATTGGCGGTATGGAAAAGTCACGGCTGGAAAGTGAGCGTTAGACCCTTTCCTGACTGACTCTAAATACCAGCGGGCGGCCAAAAGCAGCGTTAGGACCCCCTAACGCTGGTTTGGACGGCTAACGCAGAACTCTAAATCTAGGCGATTGTGTTTCTGATGGGCAAAGTGCCGGGCCACTGGCTGATCAGAGGAACCATGTTTAATGGCCTCCCTGATGGCATGGCGATGGATAGCCATCCTCTCTTTGAAGGTTGTGATGGGTTTGCCTATGTAAGAAAGGGAACATGGACAAACAGGTATACCCCATAGGTACTATTACATGACAACCTGTGTCGGAATTTGAATCTCCTGTTAGTGTGAGAATGTTGAAACATATTTCCTGTGAGCATTACATTGCAGGTGATGCAATCTCCACACTTAAAACATCCCAATCGTGTGGGCTTGAGCCATGTATCTTTGTGGTATGAGCCAATGGGATCAGTTTTAACCAGAATGTGCCAAATATTTCTAGCTCTACAATACATCATACGTAGTGGTCCTTTCTTCCATTGTATTATGTTCTTATCCATCCATAGAATGTCCCATCTGTCATGAACTGATTCATGTAACTTCTTGTGGGCTGGCATATATGCACCACCATTGTGAGCTGTGAGGAGATAATCCCCATCTTTTGATGATGGGGATGACAACTGGAAGATAATAATAGAGAATTTCTGTCTGTAGGCTTAGAAAACAAGGAAGTACCAAAACAGTAGGTCCCATTGTCAGCAATCTTAAAAATATTCAGATCAAGAAAGTGTATGTTATGTGGGTCATATTCAAGTTTGAATCTGATGGGTGAGTTAACACTATTTAAATCATAGACCCATTGTTCAAGTTGTCTAACTGTATCAGTCCAGACTAAAAACAAATTGTCTATGTATCTGGTGTACAGAGAGATGTGGGGATGAGACTGTGGTTTCATCATACAGAGTTCATATCCTAGCATGAAAAGATTGGCATAGACCGGGCCATATTAGACCCCATTGCCATGCAGGACAACTGTAGAAATTTATTTTTCTCAAATTTAAAATAATTTTTGGTAAGGCAATGCTCCATAAACTCAATGAGGAACTCTAAAAGAGGGCCTGTGTAGTGACTGGATTCTTTCACTATGGATCTGACAGTCTCCAACCCCTCAACATGGGGGATCACCGTGGAGAGAGTATTTAAGGTGGCTGCTTCTGCCACATTTTATTCTGTCAGAACTCAACATCTTCTGGGTGCTACCATTTGAAAAAGGTGCAGTTGGGCACTGAAACATCATGGGACTATGTTTTAAACATTTACAATAAAAGTTATTATTTATTCAAACCCAGTGAGTGCTGTCATTATACTGGATATCTACTTTTTTGAACCAGCACCCTGGTATTTACTTACCCCAGTTTGGGATCTTAGAGTGCAAGTCCTTTACTTGGACTATCCGTCGCAGAGCATCCTCTTCATACGGTCGCCGCCATGCACTGAATCTTCAATGCAAAGGACGCGATCCAAGATGGCGTCCTGTGCATTCCTATTGGCTGAAAAATCAGCCAATAGGATTTAAGCAGCTCTAATTCTATTGGATGATGAATCAGCCAATAGAATGAGAGCTGCTTAAATCATATTGGCTGTTCAAATCAGCCAATAGGATTTAAGCAGCACTAATTCTATTGTATGTACCAAGTTACAATAAATACAAATTTACCTGTAAAATAAAACCTAACCTGTCTTACACTAACTTCTAACATTACACTACAATTAAATCAATTACATTAATTAAATACAATTAACTAAATTGCAAAAAAAAATAATAAACACTAAATTACACAAAATAAAAAAGAAATGATCAAATATTTAAACTAATTACACCTAATCTAATAGCCCTATCAAAATAAAAAAGCCCCCCTAAAAATAAAAAAACCCTAGCCTAAAATAAACTGCTAAGGGCCTTTTGCGGAGCATTGCCCCAAATAAATCAGCTCTTTTACCTGTAAAAAAAATACAAACACCTCCCAAAAGTAAAACTCACCACCCACACAACCAACACCCCCAAATAAAAAGCTATCTAAAAAACCTAAGCTCCCCATTGCCCTGAAAAGGGCATTTGGATGGGCATTGCCCTTAAAAGGGCATTTAGCTCTTTTCCATTGCCCAAACCCTAATCTAAAAATAAAACCCACCCAATAAACCCTTAAAAAAACTAACACTAACCTCTGAAGATCCACTTACAGTTTTTGAGGACCGGACATCCATCATCATCAAGCCGGGAGAAGTATTCATCCAAGCAGGCAGAAGTCCTCAACAAAGCCAGGAGAAGTCTTCATCCAAGCTGCAAGAAGTCCTCCTCAAGGCGGGCAGAAGTTATCATCCAGACGGCATCTTCTATCTTCATCCTTCCGATGCGGAGCGGCTCCATCCTCAAGCCATCTGGCACGGAGCATCCTCTTCTGTCGACGGCTACTGAAGAATGAAGGTTCCTTTAAGGGACATCATCCAAGATGGTGTCCCTTAAATTCCGATCGGCTGATAGAATTCTATCAGCCAATCGGAATTAAAGTTGAAAAAATCATATTGGCTGATGCAATCAGCCAATAGGATTGAGCTTCAATCCTATTGGTTGATCCAATCAGCCAATAGGAATGAGCTTGCATTCTATTGGCTGATTGGTTATTGGCTGATTTGTTTCTTAGATAGGTTTTTATTTGGGTGTGTTGGTTGTGTGGGTGGTGGGTTTTACTGTTGGGGGGGTGTTTGTATTTTTTTTTACAGGTATTAGAGCTGATTTCTTTGGGGCAATGCCCCACAAAAGGCCCTTTTAAGGGCTATTGGCAGTTTAGTTTAGGCTAGGTTTTTTTTTATTTTGGGGGGGCTTTTTATTTTGATTGGGCTATTAGATCAGGTGTAATTAGTTTAAATATTTGATAATTTCTTTTTTATTTTGTGTAATTTAGTGTTTATTTTTTTTGTAATTTAGTTAATTGTATTTAATTAATGTAATTGATTTAATTGTAGTGTAATGTTAGGTGTTAGTGTAAGACAGGTTAGCTTTTATTTTACAGGTAAATTTGTATTTATTTTAACTAGGTAGTTAGTAAATAGTTAATAACTATTTACTTACTAGTCTACCTAGTTAAAATAAATACAAACTTAGCTGTGAAATAAAATAAAACCTCAGATAGCTACAATATAACTATTAGTTAATGTAGCTAGGTTAGTTTTTATTTTATAGGTAAGTATTTAGTTTTAAATAGGAATTATTTAGGTATTAATTGTAATTTTTATTTAGATTTATTTTAATTATGTTAAAGTTAGTGGGGGTTAGGGTTAGGGTTAGACTTAGGGTTAGGTTTAGGGGTTAATAACTTTAGTAAAGTGGTGGCGATGTTGGGGGCGGCAGATTAGGGGTTAATAAGTGTAGATAGGTAGCGACAACATTGGGAGGCAGATTAGGGGTTAATTAGTGTAGGTAGGTAGCGGCGATGTTGGGGGCGGCAGATTAGGGGTTATTAAGTGTAATGTAGGTAGCGATGACATTGGGGCAGCAGATTAGGGGTTAATAAGTGTAGGTAGGTGGCAGCGATGTCGGGGGCGGCAGATTGGAGTTAATACATTTATGTAGGTTGCAGCAACATTGGGGGCAGCAGATTAGGGGTTAATAAGTGTAGGTAAGTGGCAGCGATCTCAGGGACGGCAGATTAGGAGTGTTTAGACTCTGGGTTTATGTTAGGGTGTTAGGTGTAAACATAAATTTTCTTTCCCCATAGGACTCAATGGGGCTGCATTACGGAGCTTTACGCTCTGTTATTGCAGGTGTTAGGCTTTTTTTTAGCTGGCTCCCCCCATTGAGGTCTATGGGGAAATCGTGCACAAGCACGTAAAACCAGCTCAAAGCAGCGCTGGTATTTGTGTGCGGTATGAAGCTCAATGCTGCCATATTGCCCGCTAACGCCGGGTTTTTGCAAACCTGTAATAGCAGCACTATAGGAAAGTGAGTGGTGGAAATAACTTGCAAGTTAGTACCGAGCCCCTCATAACGCAAAACTCGTAAACTGGCCGTAGGTTTTATATTTTGGGTTTTTTTTTTATGGGTATTAGAATAGGAATATTTTTTTTTATTTTTGATAATTTGTTTGTTATTTTGTGTAATGTATATTTTTACGTGTTTTTTTTTATCAAAAGGGCCCTTGGTAGTTTATTCTAGATTAGGCTTTTTTATTTAGGGTTGGATTTTTATTAAAAGGGTATTAGAAAAGGATTAATCTTTATTTTTTTTTTATAATTTTGTGTGTTTTTTGTAATGGTAGGTTTTTTGGGGGGGTTTTTTGTAATGCACGAGCACGTCAAAACACTGCTTGTTTTTGGTGCGGTATGGAGCTCAAAATCTCCATATCGCCCGCACAAGCCATGTTTTTTTTAAACTTGTAATGGCAGAGCTCTAGGGGGTTAAATAACGCAAATTTTGTTGTGTACGTTACTTACTCTATAGCGCTCAAAACTCGGAATCTAGGTGCAAGTGAGGAGCTTCTGCTTGACAAAAGCAATTACAGATGAATCCATGAAAATGTTAACTTTCTGGAAGTACAAGCATGTGAAGGGTTAATGATTAAGGAGCTAAACAAAATAACAATATTTATATCCTTTCTCTAATAAAAACAGGGAAATAGAAAGGGGGCGGGGGAGAAAACGTGACCGGGATAGCACCCTGTACCCCAAAGAGAACTCTGTAAAGCCTAGAGGAGTACATGTATGAGGTCTCATGAGTAAGAGTGGTTAATTAAGCTTAATACTATAGAACTGTTTCCATAAACTTATACAAGAACATTTCAAACTGATTTCCCCACATTTTATAAATAAGATTTAAAAGAACATGTGTAGATTGATGTACTCATTACTATAATATTAATATGCACGTGTGTGTTGCAGAGTCATATTTTGCAATGTTAAATGAACAAAAATACACTTCTGTTTGGTAACTTATGAACATATATACAGTTACAACTTTGATGCCTATGGCAGAAAAGAACATTCATTTAGAATCTTGCAGTACAGTGCAAATAAACGGAATTTGATGTAATGAACAGATAATGACAGAACACATGATCTCTCATTTAAAATAAAAGCAGCATGACATTTGCGTTGCCTTGTATTGTAATGCATATGCCACCCGGCTGACAGCTGAAGTCATAGCTTTTTAATGTTTACAATCTGTACTGTTGACATAATGCAGTTTTCAAAGTATTGAATAGAAGAGAAAATTATATAGTAAAACTAAATCTTTCTTTGACCCCTTAAGGACAGCTTCCCCCAACCCCCCCCCCCCCCGTGTCCGTCCTTAAATGAGAATGGCCATTTATATTCAGCTTCTCAAATTCTTTGTTCTGCCACCATAAATCTATTAGAGAGTAGTCAAACATAATTTGCCAGGTCAGACAATTCCTTCTGGATAGAGTCAAAGCTTGGCAAGAAGGTTTCTGAGAGACAAATCTTTATTAGAACTGAACAGCCAATAAAATGTCACTTGCTCTCATCCTATTGGCTGTTCACCAGCCAATAAGATTCCCCTTGATCTCATTCAATTGGCTGATGTGAAAATGTCAGTCAATAGGAATGCAAGGTACCCCAATTATTAACTAAATAAACCTATTAACCCCTAAACCACCAGCCCACTACATTGCAACAACCTAAATTAAACTATTAACCCCTACACCTTCCCCTAAACCTAACCTTAACCCTAACACCCCCTAACTTTAAAATAATTAAAATAGATCTAAATTAAATTTACAATTATTAACTAAATAATACCTATTTAAAACTAAATACATACTAACCTGTGAAATAAAACCTAAGCTAGCTACAATATAACTAATAGTTATATTGTAGCTAGCTTAGGTTTTATTTTTATTTCAAAGGTAAGTTTGTATTTATTTTAATTAGGTAGACTAGTTAGTAAATAGTTATTAACTATTCACTAACTACCTAGTTAAAATAAATACAAACTTACCTGTCAAATAAAACTTAAGCTTCCTTATAGTAAACCTAACATTACAAAAATAAAAAGCCTACAATTACAAAAAATAAAAAAACCTACCATTACAAAAAAAAATGAAATTATACAAAAAAAAGAAAATTTATGCTTACCTGATACATTTATTTCGTTTTAGACACGATGAGTCCACGGATTTCATCCTTACTTGTGGGATTGTACCTCCTGGTCAGCAGGAGGAGGCAAAGAGCACCACAGCAGAGCTGCTGTACATAGCTCCTCCCTTCCCTCCCACTCCAGTCATTCGACCGAAGTTAGGAAGAGAAAGGAAAAAGTCAAGGTGCAGAGGTGTCTGAAGTTTATAAAAATTAATAACCTCTCTCAGAGAACAGGGCGGGCCGTGGACTCATCATGTCTAAAAAGAAATAAATTTATCAGGTAAGCATAAATTTTCTTTTCTTTTTAAAAACACGATGAGTCCACGGATTTCATCCTTACTTGTGGGATACAATACCAAAGCTAGAGTACACGGATGATAAGGGAGGGAGAAGACAGGGAACCTAAACGGAAGGCACCACTGCTTGAAGAACCTTTCTCCCAAAAGCAGCCTCAGCTGAGGCAAAAGTATCAAATTTGTAAAAATTTAAAAAAAGTGTGAAGATAGGACCAAGTTGCAGCCTTGCAAATCTGTTCTACAGAAGCTTCATTTTTGAATGCCCATGAGGAAGCAACAGCCCTAGTGGAATGAGCCGTAATTCTTTCAGGAGGTTGCTGCCCAGAAGACTCATATGCAAAACGGATGATACTCTTCAACCAAAATGAAAGAGAGGTAGCCGTAGCTTTCTGACCCTTACGTTTCCCAGAGAAAACGACAAACAAAGAAGACGACTGATGAAAGTCCTTAGTCACTTGTAAATATAATTTCAAAGCATGGACCATGTCCAAATTGTGCAAAAGACGTTCCTTTGGAGAAGAAGGATTAGGACACGATTTCCTGATTAATGTTCCTGTTTGAAACAACCTTAGGAAGGAACCCTAGTTTAGTACGTAAAACTACCTTATATGAATGAAAAATAAGGTAAGGCGAATTGTATTTAGTGATGTCACGAACCTAAAAATTTTGGTTCGTGAACGGCGGACGCGAACTTATGCAACTGTTCGCGAACGGGTGAACCGGGCAAACCGCCATTGACTTCAATAGGCAGGTGAATTTTAAAACACACAGGGACACTTTCTGGCCACAATAGTGATGGAAAAGTTGTTTCAATGGTACTAACACCTGGACTGTGGCATGCCGGAGGGGGATCTATGGCAAAACTCCCACGGAAAATTACATATTTGATGCAGAGTCTGGTTTTAATCCATAAAGGGCATAAATCACCTAACATTCCTAAATTGTTTGGAATAACGTGCTTTAAAACATCAGGTATGATGTTGTATCGATCGGGTAGTGTAAGGGTTACGCCCGCTTCACAGTGACAGACCAAACTCCCAGTTTAATGCACCGCAAACAACCGCAAACAGTCCATTTGCACAACCGCAAACTCCCCATTGCCACGAGATAGATAGATTTGATAGATAGATAGATAGATACATAGATTAGATAGAAAGATCAATAGATGCAATAGATACATTTGATAGATACGATAGATAGATTTGATGGATCAATAGATAGATTTGATAGATAGATAATTTCCCAGACAGAAAATTACAAGATGTGCAGTCTGGGACCCATGGTAAGTTTACTTCCTTTTGCACAATCGAGTACAGGTTGGGGATTGCCTTTTGTGCAAAGAAATTTCAGCCGGGTGCCTTCCACTGCTGTGTCCCCTATCAGGGGACGTGGTCGTGTATATGGCATGGATTTTAGGAACCGGGAGATGGAAAAAGATGCTTGGTCGGTCCTCCTATTTCAAATTTGGGGCACTGAGCGTGCAATCTACTGTGCCACCAGATATGAGTGGTGTGTTAAGTAGTACTATTCCTATCACTTTAATCCCTGTTACGTGCCTTTTTTAGTTTTGTTTTTTGAAGCTACAGTGCAGCACCAGAGGCCAGAAAAATTTGGCATGTACACATCCCTGAAAAATTAGGTATTGTTCCAGCCGCTGCTGTAGCAGCGGCCAGAAAAATTGATGTTTGTTTCCCTGGCAGAAAGTGCCCTAAAACATTGCGGCTTGAACCCTAGTTGGTGGCGGATAAGTCACGCAAGTCACCCGGCATTCGAAGATAACATACAGCAGCTTGTGGACCATTTATAGCCCAAGGCAGATCATCTCATTAGGCCTTTTTTACTCAAATGAATTGCCCAATGTCAGTCCCTTCGGGATCCATCCCTCATTCATCTTAATAAAGGTGAGGTAATCTAGACTTTTTTGACCTAGACGACTTCTCTTCTCAGTGACAATACCTCTTGCAGCACTGAAGGTCCTTTCTGACAGGACACTTGAAGTGGGGCAGGCCAGAAGTTCTATAGCAAATTGGGATACTTCAGGCCACAGGTCAAGCCTGCACACCCAGTAGTCAAGGGGCTCATCGCTCCTCAGAGTGTCGAGATCTGCAGTTAAGGCAAGATAGTCTGCTACCTGTCGGTTGAGTCGTTCTCTGAGGGTGGACCCCGAAGGGCTGTGGCAATGCATAGTCCTCCATCAACAACACGTCTGTTAAGCGTCCTGTCCTTGCCGGCGTGGTCGTGGGAGTCGGAGGATTACATTCACCTCTTCCCCTGTTAGATTCCCGTTGTGCTGTGACATCACCCTTATACGCTGTGTAAAGCATACTTTTTAATTTATTTTGGAACTGCTGCATCCTTTCCGACTTGCGGGAATTTGGTAACATTTCAGGCACTTTATGCTTATACCGGGGGTCTAGTAGCGTGGACACCCAGTACAGGTCCTTCTCCTTCAGCTTTTTTATACGAGGGTCACTCAACAGGCACAACAGCATGAAAGACCCCATTTGCACAAGTTTGGATGCCGAGCTACTCATGTCCCATTCCTCATCCTCAGTGATCTCACTGAAGGTATTTTCTTCCCCCCAGCCACGTACAACACCACGGGTACCAGATAGGTGACAATGAGCACCCTGGGATGCCTGTTGTGGTTGGTCTTCCTCCTCCTCCTCCTCAAAGCCACATTCCTCCTCTGATTCCTCTTCCTCACAATCCTCTTCCAGCGTTGCTGCTGGTCCAGCAAGCGATGCTGATAAGGCTGTTTCTGGTGGTGATAGTGACCACAACTCTTCCTCTTCACGCTCATCTACGGCCTGATCCAGCACTCTTCGCAGGGCACGCTCCAGGAAGAAAACAAATGGTATGATGTCGCTGATGGTGCCTTCGGTGCGACTGACTAGGTTTGTCTCCTCCTCAAAAGGACGCATGAGCCTACAGGCATTGCGCATGAGCATCCAGTAACATGGCAAAAAAAATTCCCAGCTCCGCAGAGGCTGTCCTAGCACCCCGGTCATACAAATACTCGTTAATGGCTTTTTCTTGTTGGAGCAGGCAGTCGAACATTAGGAGTGTTGAATTCCAACGTGTCGGGCTGTCGCAAATCAAGCGCCTCACTGGCATGTTGTTTTGCGGCTGGATATCTGCAAAATTCGCCATGGCCGTGTAGGAACGCCTGAAATGGCCACACACCTTCCTGGCCTGCTTCAGGACGTCCTGTATGCCTGGGTACTTATGCACAAAGCGTTGTACGATCAGATTACATACATGTGCCATGCACGGCACATGTGTCAACTTGCCCAATTTCAATGCCTCCAACAAATTACTTCCATTGTCAGAAACCACTTTGCTGATCTCCAGTTGGTGCAGAGTCAGCCACTGATCCACCTGTGCGTTCAGTGCAGACAGGAGTGCTGTTCCGGTGTGACTCTCTGCTTTCAGGCAAGTCAACCCCAAGACGGCGTGACACTGCCGTATCCGGGATGTGGAATAGTACCTGCGGAGCTGGGGGAGTCCCGTTGATGTGGAGCAAGACGCAGCAGCAGAAGAGGACTTACCCGAGGAAGAGGTTATGGAAGAGGATGGAGAAGGAGGAGTAGAGGATGTGACAGTAGGCCTGCCTGCAAGTCGTGGTGGTGTCACCAACTCCTCTGCAGAGCCACGCATTCCATGCTTGGCAGCCGTCAGCAGGTTTACCCAATGCGCAGTGTAGGTGATATACCTGCCCTGACCATGCTTTGCTGTCAGGGTATTCACTATTGCAAACCTGTCCCTTTAATTCTGACTCCTCTTCCCCTATTTAAGGCCCCTCCTCTCTATGCCCTTTGCTTGGTAATTTTGAATTGTTACTCCATGTGACTTGTCTCTGAAGAAACCTAGCCCATTCCTCTATCTGAGGGGTTTACCTTATTGCTGCTATGAAAGCTTGTCAGTCTTCCTTACACATCTGATACTTTGAGCCGGTCTGCTTTCCCTGCCTCTTACGGTATCATAGGAACCAAAGGATCAGCTCTCAGTTTCCCTGCCTGTTACACCGGGTGCCTGTGACGTCACACCCGGCATCTCAGCATCTCTGCAGCGCGTGTACCGCGCTGTGTCCCTCCAGCAAACAGTAACTCAGTAAGCAGTATCGCTTCCATCAGGCTCTCACTTTGCCTTCTAACCAACGAACAGGATTTAGTCTGTATATTTACTTATTACCTGGGATATAAGTGTCTCTCAATTCCGCAAACTAATTACTGCTATTTCATTGACTGTTATTAACACCATACTGCTGGATAAGCTTTAACTGCTTTTACTATTGTATACTCTCCTTGAACTGTTGCTTGCATTATAATACTTGCTGTGAACTTAATACAGTGACTGTTTTTCATTACTACTAATCTATGCTCACAAATGCAATGTCTATCAGCAAACCCTAACATATCATTGTGTCTGCATAACTTAACTGCTTAAGTGCTGTATATCTGAAAAGTATCTCCAGCAACAACTCTGGAATTGGATTCAATTGTAATTTCTCATATTATTTAACCCTGGATTAGCTTGTACTCCTTTATTGCCATATTTCTCATGCATCACTAACCATTACTAATCTACCATATCTCTTCAAATTCTTTTTGGGATAATTTCATCTGCCCTTCTAACACTATAACATTTCATTACATAAGTCTCTCAGTATTTTGTGTCTGCTATTTCACATTTATCCTCACTAGCTATCTGCTAGATTATATGTCTATCTTATTTGTAGATACTTCTCCTATGTGTTGAAATACATATACTCTTGTATCTTGGTTGCGTGACGGCTCCGTTTTCACTCTGTACCCTGCAGTAGTGACCCTCAGTTCAATGAGCATAACTGGATTCCTGTAAGTTAAATCTGTGTGAATCCAAGGTTTGGTGTGAGGCTGAGTGGTCCTGCTACAGCGGATACTAGGTACCAGAAATTATTTTCCACCTGTTCTATCAAAAAACATCACATACACCACAGAACATCACATTTGCAGACCAGCTATCAGTGGTCAGATGGACCCTTGCCCCAACACTGTGTGCCAGACATGCCATTACTTTCTTTTGCACAACCGAGTACAGGTTAAGGGTTGCCTTTTGTGCAAAGAAATTTCAGCCGGGTACCTTCCACTGCGGTGTCCCAATAGCTACAAATTTTTTGAACGCCTCAGACTCCACCAGCTTGTATGGTAAAAGCTGGCGGGCTAGGGGGCGGAGCCGGGAGCTCAAAGGAGATGGCAGCTTAACATTTGAGCTCCGTGCTGCACTGTAATAAATGTGAGCATCTAAAGGCATTTATGCCTAATTCAAACTGCTGAACACTCAGGAGACCATACTGGATACCGCAAAGAGCTAACTGGAGAGATTTGAGGCGATACCGGTAATATTTTACAACAGAGCTTTACGGAGCAGACTGATGCCGGTCGCCATCTTACCCACATGGCGTAGCTGTTATCGGGAGACAGCGTGTCACATAATGCAACCAACTTGAGCGCTCAAACAGTCCCTTATGCCCTGAGACATAGAAGAGGGCTCCTAAGCAATCGGACACAACGGTCTGACCCTAAACACCATCTGTAAAGCTGTAAAGACGCTCCGGTAACGGAAACGGAGGAGGGCTAATAGACCACAATTGTAAACGCGGTAAGAGGGTCTGGGAGCTCTATAACTCATCAGTATGGGGCAATAAATATCACCAATCATGGCACTCATTCAAGACTATGATAGAGACACTACCAATATTTAATGAGAGCACAAATGGACTAAGCCATGCTTTATTACAAATGAACACAAGTGTTACGGTACCAACTGTGTACCAAGGGTTAATACCAGATGAACAATGTCCTGCATAGGGAATCAGCAATTCACAACCCAGCCAGTTTCAGGTTTAAAACAGAATGTCTACTTTATTTGAAGGCAGCACACAGATTTATACACCCTGGCTTCAGGTTACAAAGGGCATTGGTTTAACAGTAAAGCAGACATATGAACAATGCATCAAACCTCTAACAATTGTCTATTGACAGGTAAAACAGATTAACATATTAAGTTAATTAACTAGGGAAGAACGTTTACTCAGACAATCTGATGTTGGGCAGTCTAGTTAACATAATCACACAAGGACACAATCAGTTTACCCAGACAGACTCCTGAGACACAATTAGATCTGAAACATACATAGAATACATCTTATTACTGAATATAGGAACAGTTCTTATTAGCTATAAAGTCTTTTATGCCCACTTGGCTTATAGAGTCACAATTGCTCCCACAAGGGGCACTCACACCCTGTACCCATCCTGTATTTATGGATACAGGGTGACATAGACATAAGACAGAGTTATGAAAGTACATGGGGTGTCCAGCATATAACATTCCATATTTCCATGCAGTCTCTGGGTATCCTTAAGCCCATGTACCTCCAGCCCAAAGAATGTTCCATAACAGGCCCTCCAATGTACAATGGCGAGATTGGTTTTGTCACATCTCTCCCCTTTTCCAAACAGACTAACAGGGTATCTGACCTCCTGCCGGTCAGTGCCCTGGTTAGTCCAGCAACCCACCCATAAAACACAATTAGTAGTACAGCCCACCCACAATAAATGGTTACTACACCTGAGTACGGGGAAAACTTGTCCATGTCCAGGTACCTCACCACAGCTGTGTGGGGGACTGGTACGCTGAATTGGTGGGTTGCGAGGTGGGCAGAGACCAGCTGTACTCTGCCCGGGTGCCAGCACTACCATGGAAGTAGCCTGGTGGGAGCCTGGTTGCTGGAGGGGGAGACCGACTGTCTCCCCTTTGGATACATAGCTGTGCTGCTGGAGGGGGAGACCAATCGTCTTCCCTTTGGCTAAACAGCCGTGTTGCTGGGGGACAGGACCAACTGTCCCTACCCCTTTTAACGCAGCCTGCCGCTGGGGAATGGAGTCTGGGCTCCCAAAGTCAGGCTCTGCAAAGGACTCCCATAACAAGCCAGGACCATCAAACTCCTCTCCCTCTGGTTTGTCATGCTCGGCTGTCCAGGGTATATAATGTGCCATATACCACCAGAGCGCCTGGTTGGCATGTCAGTTTGCTGGGACAATCCATCTGGATTCCCGTTATGAGAGAGAATTCCTGTCCATACAAACAAGGGTTCAAATTCCTCAGTGCCCAGACCAGGGCCAAACAGTCCTTCAAAATCCCATCAGCTTCTTTACGAGTTTTCTGTACCTGCTCTTTATAGGTATCCACAATCCCTTCATACTGACATAGGGTGCCCTTGAGTTGCTGCACCTCACTATGAGCCAGCGTCAGCTTCTCCTCAAGTGTCGCTAAGTTTGTCTTTAAGGTTTCATGTCCCACTCTCAAGCTGGTGTTTTCTGCAGTCTGTCGGTGCAGCTTGTCTAGCAGAGATTCACGTTCTAAACGTGCTTTTTCCTCTGCGCTCCTCTTCTCCTTCATCAGCGCATTGTAACGGGACCTCCACATATCAATAGCGGATAGAGATTTACTGAGCTCATCGTCCTGGGGCTTAGCAGCAGGTGGGTCAGTCTCTGCTGCATGGATCTGGGCACGGGTAGTCACAGATTTAACATCAGCGGGACCCATAGGAGCGTAGGCAGAAACAAGGGGGGCCAAGTCATTTCCAAGAAGAACATCAGCAGGTAAGTCCTTCTTGACCCCCACATTCACAGGTCTAGCGCCCACTCCCCAATCCAAATGTACCCTGGCAACAGGTAGGCTGAACACATCGCCCCCTGCTACCCTCACAGCCACAGTGTCTCCAGTGTACTGTTTCTCAGACACCAAGTTCTTTTGAAGCAAGGTCATGGTAGCACCAGTATCCCGTAGACCACTGACCTTCTTCCCATTCACTTTAACCAGTTGCCGGTTATTCCGGTGGGCAGCTTGCACAAGGTCTGCCTCATGTAGGATGCTCCAGCATTCTTGCGCCTCTACGTAGCGGGCCGCAGGCTGAGGATTACGTGGGATTCCGCCGGCGGGTCTTCTCCAGGACTGCGCTTGGTTCGCTGCGTTTAGGGGACACTCTGGTCTTTTGTGCCCTAGTTGCTTACATCTAAAGCACCGAATAGTTTGTGAGTAGCACCGCAAATTGAACAGGGCTCTCTGAGGGTAGTTCGTGGCCGGAGGCCGTGTGGTATAGCGGTGCGCCGGGGTTTGGTAACTGGCAGCTGCTGGGGTGACTGGGGGTCTGTACTCCACTCTAGCAGGGGGCTTAGTGGTAGCAGTGTCCAGTTTGTGGGCATCCGTATACTCATCTGCCAAGCGAGCCGCTTCCTGCAGGGTGGAGGGTTTACGGTCCCGAACCCACTCTCGAACTCCAGCGGGTAACTTGTCGAAGCAATGTTCCAACAGGAATAGCTGCAGCACCTCTTCCCCAGATATGGCTTGGCACCCCGCTATCCAGTGAGCTGCTGTGCGGTGCACCTTACATGCCCACTCAAGGTAGGAATCTCCAGCTAATTTAACAGTGTCTCTGAACCGCCTCTGGTATGCCTCCGGTGTAACCGCATACCTGGAGAGCAGAGCCTCTTTTACAGTATTATAATCCCTGACTTCCTCATCTGGAATGGCCCGAAAAGCCTCTCTGGCCCGGCCGGATAATTTTCCAGATAATATCGTGACCCAGTCCTCTGCGGGTACCTTGTGTAGTGCACATTGCCTCTCAAAATCCGCAAGGTACCCATCAATCTCTCCTTCTGTTTCCAGGAAGTTTTTAAAAGCTGCAAAATTTACTTTTCTCTTTTCCATCTTAGTCAGTATTGTAATAATCCCCCTCTTCCTGAGGTTACTGGCTTGTGTAGTTGCTCTTCTGGGCGATAAGGTTCATTCCGTCGCTGCCACCAATGTTACGGTACCAACTGTGTACCAAGGGTTAATACCAGATGAACAATGTCCTGCATAGGGAATCAGCAATTCACAACCCAGCCAGTTTCAGGTTTAAAACAGAATGTCTACTTTATTTGAAGGCAGCACACAGATTTATACACCCTGGCTTCAGGTTACAAAGGGCATTGGTTTAACAGTAAAGCAGACATATGAACAATGCATCAAACCTCTAACAATTGTCTATTGACAGGTAAAACAGATTAACATATTAAGTTAATTAACTAGGGAAGAACGTTTACTCAGACAATCTGATGTTGGGCAGTCTAGTTAACATAATCACACAAGGACACAATCAGTTTACCCAGACAGACTCCTGAGACACAATCAGATCTGAAACATACATAGAATACATCTTATTACTGAATATAGGAACAGTTCTTATTAGCTATAAAGTCTTTTATGCCCACTTGGCTTATAGAGTCACAATTGCTCCCACAAGGGGCACTCACACCCTGTACCCATCCTGTATTTATGGATACAGGGTGACATAGACATAAGACAGAGTTATGAAAGTACATGGGGTGTCCAGCATATAACATTCCATATTTCCATGCAGTCTCTGGGTATCCTTAAGCCCATGTACCTCCAGCCCAAAGAATGTTCCATAACAGGCCCTCCAATGTACAATGGCGAGATTGGTTTTGTCACAACAAGCATCTGGGAATCCCTGCTCTCACACATAGGCCCAAAAGATATACTGTCAGCATAACGTTAACAAGATGACTCAAAGTTTTCAAGCAGGAAACTACATTATGCTTCCCAAAGAAATGAATTAAGCCAAAATCTACAGATACTAAGACACAGCTCACACACACTCCTATTGTTTATTATCTACCATTATTGCTATGTGGCTGACTGTGTTTTTGCTATATCTTTAACTATCCACCAGCATCATATTACCAGAGGGAAACATGTTATATATTTTATTTTGGGCTTTGAAACGACTCTCACTTTAAATGATTGATGATCTACAATAGAGAAGTGAAAGGTTTTGCATGAAAGTCCCTAAAAGTGATCAACTATCCAGGCCCTGCAGTAGCAGGTTACAGCAGCAGAGCATATCTGCCCAAAAAGGGAAATGAACTGTTAATGGCTTATTTGCAATAAACCTCTACTCAAACACTCATCCATTTGCAAGATCTAGGTACTTTAAACTGCATCTATCCTTAATATCAGGACCTCAGTTATAACCTCTTGATTTGTCTCTTGTATTCTGAACACACGTTAGCTGCCTCCAGACACCATGTCAGTCAGAAAACAGAATAAAACAACCCAGGGATCTAAACCAGCACCTGCTTCTCTTTTCTTTAAATCATCTAGGAGTGAGAAAATGCTGGAATCTGTAAATGCAGCGGCAGAGGAAGATAATGACTCTGAGACAGACTCACAGATAAATGATGAAGACACTATCCCAGCTACAAGAGCAGACCTTAAGGCCTTGGTATCTAAGCAGGATATCAATAAGAACTTTGATAAGCTTTGGGAAAAAATAGATGCTTTTCAAAACACAGTTACAACTAGTTTAGCAGATATAAAGCAAGAAATCTCTGAGTTAGGCTCCAGAGTAGCTAGCCTGGAGGAAAATGAGGTTTCTACAAATGAAGAGTTAACTAATCTCACGCAAAAGGTTTCAACACAGCAGCAAGAAGTAAATGAGATGCAAGACAAGCTTGAAGACCTAGAAAACAGGAGTCGCAGGTGTAACCTGAGACTGAAGGGGATTCCAGAAACAGTCTCGACGGAAGAGTTACCAATATATCTTCACCAACTATTTCAAGCTATTACTGGAGAAGTGAGTGAAGAGAAATTTCTAATGGAAAGGGCACACAGAGCCTTAAGACCGAAACCCAAAGAAGATGCACCTCCCAGAGATGTTATCGTCAAACTTCTTAGATTCCCAGAAAAAGAGGAAATAATTGCAGCGGCACGGAAACACCCTACTTTTAAGTTTCAGGGAATGGTAATTCAATTCTATCAAGACCTCTGCATACGAACTCTCCTAAGGAGAAGCCAATTAAGGCCATTAACAACACTCCTAAGAAAACATCAGATCAGATATCGATGGGGTTTCCCTTTCTGCCTCTATATACTACACAACGGTAGATCCTTGAACCTCAAAGAAGTTACAGAAATTCCGGATATATGCCGAAGTCTACAATTAGAACCGCCAGAAATACCACAGCTAAAGGGAAGAGAAGATCCATCCCGCACACAAGAGGACACATCCCACAGCCAGAGACAAAGATGGACCAAAGTTCCCAAGAGGAAAAATAAACCTTGACAATCTTTTTTTATGAACATTCTAGATAAGATGATCCATCTCAGGACTGTAGTCACACAGAAGGACTATTTAGCATGCCATGTTCAGAACCTGATAATTACTGGTTTGTAAGATGCCAAATTCCATATAGTATAAATAATTACAGTTGTTGCACTAAGCAACGAAGTTTTTTTGATTAAAATCTTTTTCTTTCAGGGGGAGGGTGGGGTTAAGGGTGATGTTCTCTTCTTCTTTTTCATGTTGTTCTTTCCATGCAGGAAATATAGATTCAGTAGCCTCATGAGATATACCTTTGCTGGAAGATTAACTGAATTGTTTACTAATTTATATGTTTATGTTTTTGTTTTTGATTTGCCGTGCCGCCTCCTTCGCCGACATATCCCTTCTACCATGGGAAGTCAGCTCCACCACTGCCTGAAGACTGTCTTGCTGAACACTGTAACAACGTACCGGGGAGAGGGGTTCCCCACCAAAGACACTGTGAGTAATGACTAACAATCTACGACTAATTTCACACAATGTTAGGGGCCTAAATACAGACACTAAACGTAGGACAGCATTGACCCAATACACTAGATTAAAAGCAAACATTGTACTGCTTCAAGAGACACACTTCACTAGGGAGGTAATTCCTAAATATTGGGCTAAGGGATATACCCAACACTTCCACTCCACATTTGACAAAAAAAAAGAGAGGGGTTTCCATATTAATTCACCAATCGGTAGGTTTTGTAATAGAAGATACAATTAGAGACCCAGAAGGCAGATTTCTGATACTACAGGGAAGAATACACGATAAACAGATAGTCCTATGTAATGTTTATGCTCCAAACGAATCACAGGCAGCCTTTTTTACTCGTATCTCTCAATTATTAACCCAGTGGTCACAATCCAGAATTATCTTAGGGGGAGACTTTAATGTCTCTATGCATACACACCACTGTAGCAGTAAAATCACATTATCTCAAACGCAGTTACGGCATAACTCCACAATCAAAAAGCTAAAAGAAATCTTTCTAGAACATAATGTTTTAGATTCTTGGGACACGCTATATGGTAGGACTAACGACTTCACATATTACTCAAGTGCCCACAAATCCTACTCCAAATTGGATTACATTTATATGAGCCAAACCCTAATTCCAGACCTAATCTCCTCCACGATTCACGCATGCGCGTGGTCAGACCACTCAATTGTCCAAATAGATTTTAAAAAAACTTTTCAAATTAGTGCAACTCGCTCTTGGACCTATGATCCGTATGTACTAAAAATCACTAAAACACGGGAGTCCTTATCTAAGGCATTAACAGAATACTGGGACTTTAACGTAGGGACGGCCTCCAACCCAATCACCATTTGGGCAGCACATA
Organism: Bombina bombina; assembly: GCF_027579735.1. Classification (NCBI taxonomy): domain Eukaryota; kingdom Metazoa; phylum Chordata; class Amphibia; order Anura; family Bombinatoridae; genus Bombina; species Bombina bombina. The sequence continues at coordinate 1,135,127,617 of NC_069500.1, forward strand.
AGCCCTTTCTTAGAGGCTTACTCATCAAGGAAAAAACAGCTCTCACTAGAGCCAATAGACTCCAAACAGACACCTTACAAAAGCAGATAGACATTCTCTCCAGGTCTCATCAACAAACTCTAGCACCAGAAACACTTAAACAATTACAAACTAAAAGACAAGAATTGGCTAAAATTATGAATGACTCCTCAATAAGGTCGGCCCATAGACTAAAATCACACTATTTTCTATATTCTAACAAGCCGGACAGATATCTAGCCTACAAATTGAGGGAGAGGACTAAATCCTATACAATCCCACTCATCCAAAAAAGTGATGGAGCAAGCACCTCAAACCCCCAAGAGATTGCCGATACTTTTGCACAGTACTATGCTTGTCTATATGATGGTAAAAAAACAAAACCAAACAGCAACACCACCCAACTATTGACGAGGTTTTTAGATGAAGCCAAACTGACCCCTATAGATAAAGAGATTAGTAATGAACTAAACGCTAGGGTTACTGCTATGGAGGTCATTAATGCCATAAAAGATCTTAAACCAGGGAAAGCAGCAGGCCCAGATGGATTCCCAGGGGAATATTATCAACTATTTAGATCTATCTTAATTCCGCATATAGTTTCATTTTGTAACGATATTCTGCAAGGTAAAGAAATCCCCCTAGAGATTCTACAAGCCAAAATAGTAGTTATACCCAAACCCGGAAGAAATCCAAAACTGTGCCGGAGTTATCGACCCATCTCTTTAATTAATCAGGATATCAAGATTTTTACCAAAATTTTAGCTAACAGACTAAAAATACACTTACCATCCCTGATCCACCCAGACCAAGTGGGTTTCATTCAAGATAGGGAAGCCCCAGATAATACAAGGCGCACAATCTCCCTAGTTGATTTCCTCTGCAAAACGAAAACGCCTTCTCTGGTCCTCTCGTTGGACGCAGAGAAGGCGTTTGACAGGATAGATTGGAACTATATGCTAGAGGTATTAAATAGATTGGGTTTCCACGGAGAGTTCTTACAAGCTATTAAAAGTATATACTCACATCCAACAGCTAATGTGAGAATAGCGGGATATCAATCAAAACTTATAGAGGTTCTAAACGGAACACGACAGGGCTGCCCACTCTCACCATTGTTGTTCGCAATTTGTATAGAGCCATTAGCAGCGACTATTCGCCTATCCCCAGATATTCATGGAGTCTCAATAGGGAGTCAAGAATTCAAGGTGTCATTATTTGCAGATGATGTGCTTCTCACACTAACCAAGCCACTTATGTCACTTCCCAACTTATATCGGGTTCTACAGGAATACTCTGATGTCTCGGGGTACAAAGTCAACTTGGAGAAATGCGAAGCGATTCCCATTTCTCTACCTAACCACACCCGAAAATTAATAGAGGCTAATTTTGAATTCTCATGGGCCAATGCAGCGATAAAATATCTAGGGATTAAACTACCAAATAATATAGCAGATCTGTATAAATTAAACTATATCCCCTTATATAAAATGATAAGAAAAGACATTAACAAATGGAAAAAAGGTGGATTCTCCTGGTATGGCCGATTATCGGCAATAAAAATGAATATTCTCCCCAAATTATTGTATCTTTTTAGAGCCCTCCCAATTAGGGTTCCCTCAAACGACTTAAAAAAATTGCAATTAGATCTGATAGGCTTTTTGAGAGGAAGTAAAAAGGCCAGAATCCCCTCACACGTACTACAACAACACAGACAATTAGGGGGAGTGGGGGTTCCAAACTTGACTCACTATTACCAGGCAGCTAGACTAGCACAAACTACCCTGATGAATAAGAACTCAGAGGACATAATGTGGGTAAGGGTGGAGACTTTGATGGCGGGATATAGACGACCAGAAGACTTATTGTGGGGACAATGGAAACAACCCGTTAAAGATACATCTGCCTCCAGGCCTACAGTAGAGATGATGCAGACCTGGACCGGGCTAACCGGTTCACTACACCTCATTCCCAAAGATTCGGTGATTAGACCACTAAGAACCCTTTTGAGTGTAGATTTTCATTTACAGATCGGAAAATGGGAAAACAAAGGACTATACAGGGTCGCGGACTTCTTACATAATAATAAAATAGCTACCTACCAACAAATTCAGGATAAAATTGCACCAGAAAAATTACAGTGGTTTTTATACTTACAAGTAGCTTCAGCTATTACCAAGTTTAGAGTGCTTAGATCTGATACAAGACTAACTACCCTTGAATACTTATGTAACGCAACACAGAGACCCAAAAAAGCAATCTCTGCAATATATTTAACACTACAGAGAGCTAAACTTACCTCTAAGACATCTATTATGACGAAATGGGAAGAGGAACTAAATATAAACTACAAATTAGAAGACTGGGAAATCATTTTACACACAGCTAGTAAAGGGCTAACTAGTGCAGACTTTAGAGAGAATAGTATTAAGACATCATTCCGATGGTATCTCACCCCAATCATCACCTCGCATTACACCCAAAGAGGTAATAAGCTGTGTTACAGAGGCTGCGCTGAAACAGGTACATACATGCATATGTGGTGGGACTGCCCTCAGGTTAATCAAATATGGTCTAAGCTATCTGGACTTCTTAGTGAGGTTCTATCTGAAACTATCTCCCTATCTGCTTCACAAGCACTATTAAATGATAGGGTAAGACCGTTCAATGCAGCTATCAACACGTTTATTCGCATTCTATGTACAGCAACTAGAATATGTGTTGCAAGACACTGGAAGATAGGGGTACCCTCTTGGGGGGAAGTATTAGATAAGATTCAAATCACCTATAAAATGTCGGAAACGATAGCCTTTATACAGAGTAGTCAAGACCAATTCTTCAAGGTGTGGAACTACTGGATTTTAGCTGGCCACTAACGACCTAGACTCCCAAAGACGACCAACCAAGTAACGGGTAGAATGGGTGTGGGAGGAAATTCATAAGACACTAGAGAAGGTAAAATGACTTAGAGACTCGGACTGAACCTTATACTGGGGGGGGACCCCACTCCCAGGTTCGGCGATGGAGGAGAGGCGCGGCAGGCAAGTTGGATATGGTTTTTTGTTTTTTAAGATAAAATTATTGTTTGTTGAAATGTTGTTAAAAGGGAGATACTATAAACATACGCAAAATGGATATCGGGGGTGGGGAGAGGAGAGGGGAAAGAAACTGCCTTGTATATCTTGGTTTATTTTGTGTCCTTTTCCCTGCTATTCCCATGCTCCCACTCTCCAAACCCCGATAGTATTATATAGATATGTAACATTGCAAGCTTCACAGTCTAGATCGAAATAATACTCTCTGTTGGACTTGCTGATTCAATGGTCACTCGATCGATATCTCCACTCTTGACAGACTACTGTTGGACTATCTGTTCTTCATCGGGGGTCAGGGGGGGAATTGTGATATATAAGTCAAGGTAATGTGGCTTGTAATTTTCTATGTGTATGACAATAAAAAACTATTTCAATTAAAAGCTGGCGGGCTAAGAGTTCAGACAAGCCAGCTGTCAGATGCGGGCAAGGGGGTGACTTTGGGACATTGTCTTCTTACGCTCAAACATGTCCTTGACAGACACCTGACTGTGGGCAGATGAGCAGGAACTGCTACGGAAGAGAGACGGAGTGGCGGATGGTTGAGAGGGGGCAAGGAGGACAGCAGTGGTTGACGTGGCTGAAGATGCTGGACCAGGAGGAGGATGGCGGCTTTGTGTTTGTGTGCTGCTTCTACTCATGTGTTCATCCCCTCAGCATTTGTGATGTGAGATCATGTGCCTTCGCAAAGCAGTTGTAACTAGGTGGGTGTTGGGCTTCCGACGACTCAGACTTACACTACTATTAAACAAGATATGAGTGGTGGCACTGGGCAAGTGGGCACAGTATACGCTGTGAGCCTGACACAAAAAAGCAGACTGATGTTTCACAGTCAAAAAAGTTTATTTTTTAAATATTTACACTACTGTTACAACAGATATGAATGGTGCACTAGTTGGCAAGTGGGCCTGGCACACACGCTGGCAACTGCAATTAGATTACACTAGCAGACTGATGTTTCACAGTCAAAAAAGTTTTTTTTTTAAAAAAATTTACACTACTGTTACAACAGATATGAGTGGTGGCACTAGTTGGCAAGTGGGCCTGGCACACACGCTGGCAGGCAGGCAACTGCTATTATATTACACTAGAAGACTGATGTTTCACAGTCAAAACATTTTTTAAAAAAATATTTACACTACTATTACAACAAATATGAGTGGTGGCACTAGTTGGCAAGTGGGCCTGGCACACACGCTGGCAGGCAGGCAACTGCAATTAGATTACACTAGCAGACTGATGTTTCACAGTCAAAAAAGTTTTTTTTAATATTTACACTACTGTTATAACAAATATGAGTGGTGGCACTGGTTGGCAAGTGGGCCTGGCACACACGCTGGCAGGCAGGCAACTGCAATTAGATTACACTAGCAGACTGATGTTTCACAGTCAAAAAAGTTTTTTTTAAAAATATTTACACTACTGTTACAACAAATATGAGTGGTGGCACTAGTTGGCAAGTGGGCCTGGCACACACGTTGGCAGGCAGGCAACTGCAATTAGATTACACTAGCAGACTGATGTTTCACAGTCAAAAAAGTTTTTTTTTTAAATATTTACACTACTGTTACAACAAATATGAGTGGTGGCACTGCAGGCAGGCAACTGCAATTAGATTACACTAGCAGACTGATGTTTCACAGTCAAAAAAAAAAAAACCGACATGTTCTAGCCCTAAAAAGGGCTTTTTGGGGTGCTGTCCAAACAGCAGAGATCAGATGAGTCCTTCAGGACTGTAGTGGACACTGAATACACTAGCCTAGCTATCAATTTCCCTAAAAAATCAGCAGCAGCTACACTGTCCCTCCTCTCACTAACAATGCAGGATCAGAATGAATCTAAAATGGCTGCTGCCCAGGAGCTGGGAGGGAATGTCTGCTGCTGATTGGCTGTAATGTGTCTGCAGACTGTGAGATACAGGGTCAAAATTTACTCAATGATGATGAATAGGGGGAGGATCGAACATCACATATGTTCGCCCGCCGCTGCGAACGCGAACAAGCTATGTTCGCCGGGAACTATTCGCCGGCAAACAATTCGCGACATCACTAATTGTATTGTAATGCCAAAAGCTCAGACACTCTTCGAGCTGAAGAAATGACAACAAAAAATAAAACTTTCCAAGATAACAACTTAACATCTAAGGAATGCATAGGCTCAAACAGAGCCCCTTGAAGAACTTTAAGAACTAAATTCAGAGTAATTGGTTTAAATACAGGCATGATTCTGACCCTTTAGGGAACATGCCGGTAAACCCTTCTCCAATCCTTCTTGGAGAATGGACAAAATTCTGGGAATCCTAACTCTACTCCATGAGTAGCCCTTGGATTCACACCAATAAAGATATTTACGTTATATCTTATGGTAAATCTTTCTAGTCACAGGTTTACAAGCCTGGATCATGGTCTCTATGATCGAATCAGAAACCTCCCACTTGGATAGGATTAAGTGTTCAATCTCCAAGCAGTCAGCTTCAGAGAAACTAGATTTGGGTGAAGGAAGGGCCCATGAATGAGAAGGTCCTTCCTCAACGGAAGTCTCCAAGGTGGCAGAGATGACGTGCATGATCTGCATACCAAATCCTGCGAGGCCACGCAGAAGCAATGAGGATCACTAAAGCCCTCTCCTGTTTGATTTGAGCAATGACTTGAGGAAGAAGCACAAACGGAAGAAATAGGTATGAAACATTGAAGGACCAAGGACCCGCCAGAGCATCTATCAGTTTTGCCTGGGGATCCCTGGACCTAGACCCGTATCTCGGAATCTTGGCATTCTGACGAGATGCCATGAGATCCAACTCCGGCCGACCCCATTTGAGAATAAGGTTGGAGAACACTTCCGGATGGAGTTCCCACTCTCCCGGATGAAAAGTCTGCCTGCTCAGAAAGTCCGCCTCCCAGTTGTCCACCCCTGGGATATGGATCGCTGACAGATGACAAGAATGGGTCTCCGCCCACTGAATTATCTTGGCTACCTCGGTCATCGCTAAGGGACTCCTTGTTCCTCCTTTATGATTGATGTAGGCCACTTTCGTTATATTGTCCATCTTGAATCTGATGAACTGGGCCGAAGCCAACTGAGGCCAGGCCAGAAGCTCATTGAAGATCACTCTCAATTCCAGGATGTTTATAGGAAGAACAGACTCCACCGGAGTCCACAATCCCTGAGCTTTTAGAGGACCCCAGACAGCCCCCCACCCTAGAAGGCTGGCATCTGTTGTCACAATCACCCAGGATGGTCTGGGAAAGCATGTTCCCTGGGATAGATGATCCAGAGACAACCACCATTGAAGTGAATCCCTTGTCTCCTGCTCCAGGATTATTCGAGGAGACAAGTCTGCATAATCTCCATTCCACAGCCTGAGCATGTTTAACTGCAGAGGTCTGAGGTGAAACCGAGCAAACGGGATGATGTCCATTGCTGCCACCATCAGTCTGATTAATTTCATACACTGGGCCACTGATGGCCGAGGATTGGACTGAAGGGTTCGACAGGTATCTAGAATCTTTGATTTCCTGACCTCTGTCAGAAAAATCCTCATGGATATAGAATCGATTACAGTTCCCAAGAAAGTCACCCTTGCTTTCGGTATTAAAGAACTCTTTTGCAGATTTACCTTCCACCCGTGAGTCCTCAGGAAGGACAGTACAATGTCAGTATGGGACCCTGCTTGTTGACCAGATGGCGCCTGAATCAGAATATCATCCAGATAAGGCGCCACCGCAATGCCCTGTGGCCTTAGAACCACCAGCAAAGACCCCAGAACTTTTGTGAAAATTCTGGGTGCCGTGGCCAGCCCGAAAAGAAGAGCCACAAACTGAAAGTGCTGGTCCAGAAAAGCAAACCTCAGGATCTTGTGATGATCTCTGTGGATAGGAACATCCTTCAAATCCACTGTCGTCATAAATTGACCCTCCTGGATCAATGGAAGAATGGTCCGAATAGTTTCCATCTTGAATGATGGAACTCTGAGAAACTTGTTTAGACTCTTGAGATCTAATATAGGTCTGACCCAGATAGCAAGGATAACTTGCCACAAACTTGTATCTAACTTTTGCCGTGAGTCGGTATAACTTGCTGCAAGTTTTCACTGGCAAGTGTGTTTACTTGCATCATAATTGCAGCAAAAGTTCTAGTTGACACTTTTTCAACTTGCAGCAAGTTTTCCTGGCAAGTCTCTAGCAAGAGAATTTCTGGCAAGTCAACTGCAAAAGCTCTGCAAGTTTGTTGCCAATTTTTGGCAAGTCAACTGCAAGAGCTCTGCAAGTTTGTTGTCAATTTCTGGCAAGTCAACTGCAAGAGCTCTTCAAGTGTCTAGTCAATTTCTGGCAAGTTAACAGCAAGAGCTCTGCAAGTTAATTGCAATAGCCATTCAAGTCTGCAGTAAATTTCTGACAATTTAACAGCAAGAGCCCTTCAAGTCTACTGCAAAAGCTCTGCAAGTCTGTTACAAATCTCTAGAAAGTCAACAGCAAGAATACTGCAAATCTTTAGCATATCTCTGGCACATATATCACAATTAAGAGCAGTGTCTGCCACAAGAGCACTACAAATTTACTATTATTTACGTCAATCATATTTACAAATTAATAATAAAATGTTTTTTCCTGCAAAAGTTGATCTATGTAAGTTGTTTGTATGAATTTAATTGATCTTAAAGTTGTATCCATGCATTATCTGAGGTAATATATATTCATATATGAAACTAATATTATGACAGGTAATATATTAAAGGGACACTAAACTCACATTTTTTCTTTCATGATTCAGATAAAGCATGCAATTTTAAGCAATTTTCTAATTTACTCCTATTATCATTTTTGGTTCAGCACAAGGGTAGCGCTTGCTTATTGGTGGCTAAATGTAGCTACCAATATGCAAGCGCTACCCAGGTGCTAAAACAAAAATGGGCCAGCTACTAATCTTACATTTCTGCTTTTTCAAATAAAGATAGCAAGAGAACGAAGAAAAAATGATAATAGGAGTACATTAGAAAATTGCATGCTCTATCTGAATCATAAAAGCAAAACAATGGGTTTAGTATCCCTTTAAGTTGAATACATGATGTATTTTTATATTAGTTATATTATAACACTAATATCATTATCTCAGGTACAGTATGGCCCCTTTTTACAACACACCCCTTTAAGGCATTCCACTTATAAATCAGTCTTCAGTTCTGCCCATTGTTATTATGTTTCATGTTTTTACCTCCCTTTCAGTGTTTTTTGGCCGTCATTTTAATTGATTATTTTCTTTATGAATATTTGTTTTACAGATATCTCCATATCTGTGCAGATATAAAAAATAATTATTGTATATAACTAACTGCAATTGTTACCATAAGTTAAACTAGGAAAATCATATCTATTTTTTATTGATTTCATACTTTACTGATTTTAACAAAATTAGCATTTGCCTGTCTGGTAAATATGATCTGTTAACCTCAATACTGTATGAAGATAAAAATATTCACCAAAAAATCCTTTAGAAATGACTCCATAAAAACAACAGCATTGACTGTTACAAAAGTAATTTAAACTTTTATTAGGCTTCAAATTTTCCAGGTATTAAAACATTTTAAATATGACATTGCAATAAACCAGAGAATAACTTATAGTATAGGCCTAGGGCACAAGTATAATGCAGATGCACAATAATGTTGACAGAACAACAAAAATATAATATGATGTCCATCTTTATCTGTTCTATGATCTTGAATTTGGCACCGGCCTGTAAAAATAAAAACAAATATTACATAAATATGGGCATTCTGTGCTAATTGGTTAGTCTACAGCTTGCGATACAGGTTGCGATGAATACTAAAAAAAATTGTATTTTTAACTGCCATAAATTCTCATGTCAATGCAATTTCCATCTAGATATTAACATATTTGGCCACGGTCCTTCCTAATCAAACAGGTTTTGTGTCACTACCTGCCAATAGGATGCTTAGAACCTATACTTTAACCCCTTAAAGACTAGCAACATGCCCTGTACATCACTCGTCTTTGAATAGGGAAGTGCTATTAAATGCGCGGTCTCGCCGCCAGTGTTGAGGCAACACTATTTACGATGACAAGAAGGGAGGGTATAATAGTGCAGTACCGCCACTTGTGGCGGGACACGTGCTATTTAAAAAAAAAAAAAAAAAAAACCCTTAATGAGCGGCAACATACATGGTACATCTCAGTCGTTAAGGGGTTACTATAGTGAGACTTTTTTTCCTTAAGATATTTATATTTTACTTCCCTAGAATTTAATGTGGACTATTTGATACTCTATGTTGTAATTTAAATTTTTGGTTTTGTTATTAGACTTTTGGAGATAAAAGAGGGAAAGTCACAGTGTGCAGTTTATTTCCTCTTCAATTGTGTTTTTTTTCTTTTTCTTTTACAAAATATAAAGTAATGTGCTATCTAGATTTGTCATATTCTAAATCTTCATATCCCCACTTCCCTTCCCAAAGGAAAATTATATAACAGAGTAGCATTTAGTAAGACAGTATTCTATTTACTTATGTGATACTCCCATGCTGTGTGAGGTGCTTGCTTATTTAAAGGGACATTAAACACTAAGAGCCAGATTACAAGTGGAGTGCTAAATATTGCTTGCGTGCAAGCAATATTAGTGCTCCACTGAGTAATACCAGCGCCCGCTAATATTAGCTGGTATTACAACTAAAGTGTAAAGTTACACAAGCTCAGAATCTAAGTGCAGCGAAGGGGGTAAGTAGCGCAGCGATGCAGCAAATAACACCCTACTCCGGCCAACTTTACCCCCAAAATACTACCTAGTGCAATTATTTTATTAAAAAATAAAAATAATACAATTTGTATTTTTTTTTTATAAAATACACTACACTGTATTTTGTGGGCATTTGGGGCATATTTATAAAATTACCCAGAGATCTGATCTCTGGTTAATTTTATAAGCGCTAGTTGCTACCACAAGCATATAGTAGCAATAACCAGACACTTCTAATGGCTGGTTATTTATTACATGCCTGCAAACGGGCACATTTGCCCACTTGCGGGCGTGCAATAAATTAGCACTCCACTTGTAATCTAGCCCTAAATAAATGCTAGATAGAATGAAGCATTGAAAGAAAAGATTAGTCTGAGAATAACATGTAGATGTATTTTTTAAACATTAACAAACTAACCGCTAGATTTAGAGTTCTGCGTTAGCCGTCAAAAACAGCGTGGGAGGCTCCTAACGCTGGTTTTGGCCGCCCGCTGGTATTTAGAGTCAGTCATGAAAGGGTCTAACGCTCACTTTGCAGCCGTGACTTTTCCATACCGCAGATCCCCCTACGCCATTTGTGTATCCTATTTTTTCAATGGGATCTTTCTAACACTGGTATTTAGAGTCTTGGCTGAAGTGAGCATTAGAAATCTAACGACAAGACTCCAGCCACAGCAAAAAGCCAGGAGTTAAGAGCTTTCTGGGCTAACGCCGGTTCATAAAGCTCTTAACTACTGTACTCTAAAGTACACTAACACCCATAAACTACCTATGTACCCCTAAACCGAGGCCCCCCCACATCGCCGCCACTCTATTAAAATTTTTTAACCTTTAATCTGCCGACGGCACACCGCCGCAACCTACGTTATCCCTATGTACCCCTAATCTGCTGCCCCTAACATCGCCGACCCCTATATTATATGTATTAACCCCTAATCTGCCCCCCCCAACGTCGCTGCCACCTACCTACAATTATTAACCCCTAATCTGCTGACCGGACCTCACTGCTACTATAATAAAGTTATTAACCTAGCTATTAACTATTAACCTAGCTATTAACCCTATAATAAATAGTATTAACCCCTAATCTGCCCTGACTGGAACACTTGATTATATAAGCGGAGGTCTGGTAGAGAAAGTCCCCCATACTTCATGGGGAGAGCTAGTTTAGCTAATGAGATTCTAGGTTTTTTTGTTCTGCCAGATGAAAGATCGAAGAGCCGTATTAAAGGATGAGATATCTTTTGTTTTCAGAACCAATGAAGTGTTCTGAAGCACATAAAAAAATGTAGGCAGAAGAGTCATCTTGTAGAGTGCTATGCGTCCCGATAAGGACAGAGGGAGTTTCTGCCAGTTTTTAAAGGTTTCTTTAATTCTGTTAAGTACCGGGAGTATGTTTAGATTATACCAGGTATTGGGATTAGGAGATATTCAGATACCAAGGTATTTGAATGAGTTTTGCACTATGGAGAAAGGAATATCTGCAAGTGAATCCTTAGTCTGCTTGATCCAGCATAACTCCGATTTTGTGGTGTTGACCTTATAGCCAGAAAAGGATCCAAACTGATCTATAATTACGAGGAGCTTTGGAATATTTCTAGCGGTATTTGATATATATATCAAAACATCATCAGCATAAAGTGCTATTCGCATTTCCTTATTCTTGACTTTAATTCCTTCAAGTTGATGCCGAATTTGGATAGCAAGAGGTTCAATAGCCAGGTCAAAGAGAAAAGGAGAGAGAGGACACCCCTGTCTGGTTCCCCTCCCCAGCCTTATGTCCTGAGTCATGTCCCCATTTACTAATATTTTTGTAGAGGCATTTTTATATAGATTATTGAATAAACAAAGAAAATTACCTCCAAAATCAAACTGCTGGAGAGTAAATGAAAGGTGGTCATAGTGTACCGAATCAAATGCTTTTCAGCATCTATTGAAATGATCGCCATGTCAGGAGTGTCCTCCCTCTCCATGTTCCCCAATCCTTCCATCATCTCAAAATATTCTATTGTAAGAAATACTTCTCTTATTTTAGCCAATGAGTTTCGCTTCAGCAGGAACCCAGCTTGGTCCTTATGGATGATACTGGGGAGTAAAGATTGGAGTCTATGTGCTAGAATGGCCGTGAGAAGTTTATAATCCGTGTTTAAGAGCGCGATTGGTCTATATGACTCTTTTCTACTCGGATCTTTCCCCTGTTTTAATATGAGGGTTGTATATGACACAACAAATTCCTTTGTTGGATTATTGCCTTTAATATAAATGTCATTGAAAATTGAAGTTAGATGCAGTGTTATCTCAGGTGACAATATTTAATAAAATTTGTTCGGGAGTGCATCAGGTCCCGGGGCTTTGTTTAGAGCCAATTTTTGGATTGTTGTAGAGATTTCTTTCTCGGTAAATGGAGAATATAGAGTTTCGAGTAGCTCAGAGGTTAGTATTGGAAAAGATATTTTCTTCCAAAAATTTTCCCTTTCCGAGTTATTGGAGACCTTAGAAGTGTATAATGCTTCATAATAATCCGTAAATACCCTATATAGTTCTTCTGATGAGTTAAAATACTTACCATCAGAATAAATAGATTTTATTATGGGAGAAGCTTTTTCACCTTTAACCAGGTTTGCCAAAAGCTTCCCAGTTTTGTTACCATAGTGGTATAACTTAGCCTGAAGTCTAAGGTCTCTCTGGATTCCTTTATAAAGTAAGAGAGAGTCTCTTTCTGCTAAAGCCGCGATATCTCTGCACCAATTTTATGAGGTTTTGTGAAGAATATATCGATTATATGCGTTCGTAACTGCCCTAAGTAATTCCCTTTTTCCTCATTTTATGTTTTTTAGACCTGGATATGCTATATGCTAGTATTTCCCCCCCGAAGGACCGCCTTGACTGTTTCCTAAAACAGAGCAGGTTGAGAGATATGTTTTTGATTAAATAAAGCATATTCACGAAATCTGGTAGTTAGCCAGTTTTTAAATTTTAAATCAGAGGCTAAGTAACGTGGGAATAAAAAGCCAGTATTCCTGCACCGTAGAGAATTTAATTGAAAATCAAGAAAGATCGGGGCATTATAAGATATAGTAATAGGTGAAATCCCGGCTGCTACTTTCGTCTTACATAATCTTTCATCAAGCAGAAAAAGGTCTATTCTTGAGAGAGTTTTATGTGCCTTAGAATGACATGTGAAATCTCTAAGATCGGGGTTCTGTATTCTCCATATGTCGCAAAGTTTCAGATTACGGAACAACTTAATGAATAATTTTGGCTCTAAGTTATCTCTCTTAGTTTTAAGAGGGACAGAATTCTGCCTTAGCCTATCGACGGGATATTGTGGAGCCATGTTAAAATCACCTCCAAGTATCAAGTAACCTTCTGCATATAGAATAAGCTTGTTTTGTAAAGTCTCCCAAAAGGGAAGGCTAAAGACATTGGGGACGTAAACATTACAAAGTGTATACATTGTTTTTAAAATCTTAATTTTTACCATTATATACCTCCCCTCGTGATCTGTGTCCACATGGATAACTTCATAAGAGAGTTTTTTTCCCCACAAGGATCGCTACCCACTTTTTCTCTTTGCGGTAGAAGAGAATAGAACTTCCTTAACCCAAGAGGATTTAAGTTTTAGAACTTCTTCAGGTTTTAAATGTGTTTCTTGTAAGAAAGCTATATCAGTGTTATTTTTTCTCAATTGGGACAGTATTACCTTTCGTTTTATAGGGGAAGTGAGACCACCTATATTCCACAAGATCAATTTAAGGTTACACTCTGCAGCCATCTTCTAAAGAGAGAAAAAACAAACCGCAAGGAAAGAGAAAAAAAAAGGAAAGAAAACTATAGCTAAAACAGTATACCCTTATAAAACAAGCAGTTAGAGGAAGCATACCCCCGCTTCCCACCCATCCCTTGTGTTCAAAAAGTTTACTCATCTATAACATTCTAGATATCTAAATTCTCTTAGGTACTTTTCTCCTTTCAGTTTTTATCCTGGGGGAAAAGTCTCAGCATAGAATTTACCAGCGTCTTGCGCTGTTTCAAAAAAGTGTGTGTGCCCATCTATCAAAAAGTTTCAGCCTTGCTGGATAAAGTAAGGTTGCTCGGTCACCCTTCTTTATGAAATTTGTACAGAGTGGAGCGAGCTCCCTCCTTTTTGTGGCTGTTTCTGCTGAATAATCTTGAAACATCAAAATTTTTACATCACCCAAAAAGATGGGTTGATGTTTACGAAAGGCTTGGAGCATTGTGACTTTATGTTGAAAATTTAAAAGTTTTGCAATGATTGGTCTTGGTCTCGTATTTGTTCTATTTAGGTCAAATGGGCCTAGCCTATGGGCCCTTTCAATGACTATGGGTGAGTGAGATTCCGGTATCTGTAGTAACCGGGGAAGTATGGATGTTACTAGCCTGTCTAGATCTTCAAATTGTTTTTCCTCGGGAACCCCTATAATCCTCAAGTTATTCCTTCTTGATCTATCCTCTAAATCTTCAATTTTACTTTGTATTTTCAGAAGTGTGTTATTTGTAGATTCAAAATTAGTTTTATAGTTCATAGTCAAGTCCTCAAGATCAGAAATTCTTTGTTCAGCCTCAGATATTCTATGGGCGAACTGTTTTACTTCATTAGCTAAAGATGCTATGTCTTGTTTAATTCATTTTTAAGTACATCAAATTTAGGGGATATGGCTTCTGAAATACAAGAAACTAATGATTGAATGTCTAGTGACTCGAGGAGAGCTGAAGGAATCGAGGTAAGTGATTGTGCATCTACCGAAGCTTCAAGAACAGCTTTGTTCTTTTTTTCTCTTTGTCTCCCCATCATAGCTAAAGGAGAAGTTTGGGAGTGACTGTGTAAATATTTATCCATATACATTATTATGTCATATATGTCATCAAAAATATTACATGTAAATTACTTTTGTCAAATATTTATGTATAGTTTTCTAACCAATTTTCACAATTTGAATAGCACAGGTAAATATTCTACTAAAATGACTGGCCCATTTGTTCAAATTGCTAAAAGATTAAAGGGACACTAAACCCAATGTTTTTTTTTCTTTCTTTCATGATTCAGATAGAGCATGCAATTTTAAGCAACTTTCTAATTGACTCCTATTATCAATTTTTCTTTGTTCTCTTGATATCTTTATTTAAAAATCAGGAATGTGATGCATAGGAGCCAGACCATTTTTGGTTGAGAACCTGTGTTATGCTCGCTTATTGGTGGGTAAATGTAAGCCTCCAATAAGCAAGCGCTATCCATGGTGCTGAACTTAAAATGGGCTGGCTGCTAAGATTTACATTCCTGCTTTTAAAATAAAGATAGAAAGAGAACGAATAAAAATTGACAAAAGTAGTAAATTAGAAAGTTGCTTAAAATGTCATGATCTATCTGAATCATGAAAAAGAAAATTTGGGTTCAGTATACCTTTAATGGGGATGATTCTTTTTTGTGTGGCCTGATTGAATTAAATTAGTCTTAATGATCTCTGAATGTTTTATAATTCTCTAAGAAAATGCCCCATACTTCATTGTTTTCCCTGCAAAGTATAGGTTTTGCATTTTTAAAGAACTTTTATTTAGGGGTGTAACTCATGGGGCCTAAAGGCAAAGGTAGGGCCCCCTATTTCAACAATTTTTCAATAGTGGCTTTTCTCTATAACTGTTGATAACTCCATCATTACCCCTATCCCACATGGCCGATGACTCAGATCTTTCTTTCACTCCTCATATTCAGTCCTTGGCTAAAGCCTGCCACTTCCACCTTAAATACATCTCTAAAATTAAACATTTCCTTACACAAGACACAACTAAGATTTTAATCCACTCTCTCATCCTTCCCCACCTCGACTACTGCAACTTCATCCTCTCTGGTCTCACTAGCTGCCACCTAGCTCCTTCGCAATCCATAATGAATGCCTCTGCCAGGCTCATCTTCCTTACACGTTGCTCTTCGTCTGCTGCACCTCTCTGTCAATCCCTTCACTGGCTTACTCTTGCCTCCAGGAGTAATCACTCAACTGCACTGCTCCCCCCCTAAAGCTCAGACCTTGGGGTATATTTATCATAGTGCAAGTGGACATGATACAATGTAGCGTATCATGTCCGCTGCACATTGATAAATGTCAACAGCAAACGCTGTTGGCATTTATCATTGCACCAGCAGTTCTTGTGAACTGCTGGTGCAATGCCGCCCCCTGCAGAATCAGCCGCTAGCAGGGGGTGTCAATCAACCCGATTGTATTCAATTGGGTTGATTTCTGTCCATGGCCTCAGAGCTGGTGGACCTGCTATGGAGCAGCGGTCTTTGGACCGCTGCTTCATAACTTCTGTTTCCGGCTACCTGAAGGCTCACCAGAAACAAGGAACATCAAGCTCCATATGGAGCTTGATCAATTGGTCCCCCTGTCTCTGGACACTCTCCCTCCCACCCCCTTCACTCCGCTCTTGATCTTCTAATCTCCTCCACTCGTTACCTCCTCACATTCCCGTTAACAAGACTTCTCCAGACTGGCTCCCATCTTATGAAGTTCTCTGCCTCGCTTCACAAGACTCTCCCTTGGTTTTGAAAGCTTCAAGACTCTGGTAGGTGAAAAACTTCAAGGTTTTTATCCATGCATAAATTGCAAATCATGCCAACACAGTCACAAAACAAAATCAGTAAAAATGTCGATCACAGACAAGGAATATGTAATTAGAGATATCATTAGATGTGTGGATAACAATGTAATTTGCCTGCTACACTGTTCCTATTCTTTTCAATATTTAGGACAAACTAGCAGACAATTAAAGGACAGGATCAAAGAACATCTGTTGCAAATTGAAAAAGGAAAGGCAGAGACTGTCTTATACAAACACTCCAGGGAGGTGCATAAAAGACATACAAAACATATGCTTTTCTGGGGTATTGAGAAAATAAAACCTGAAGGTAGAAAGAGCAACTTTGAACACAACCTTCTCCTAAATGAAGCAAGACTTATATATGAATTTGATACTCTACATTCCTCTGGCCTGAATGCCGAATTAGATCTTAATGTACTCTGCTACTTATATAAAAAAAGTATACCTAGGGACATACCAAATAGACACACATAAACAAAACATTGTACGTATGTGCATTATATGCAATAATACATACCATCCAAGTCTCTTTTAGAACAAAAACAAATGAGCAAAAATAAATGAGCAAATATAAAATCCAAGGACAATATACACAATTATCCTCTCCTATATGATATCTATGAAGATCCGTCAAACCTATATTTATCCTCAAATCCCACTATAGAATTATCTATTAGGTGGCATAGTGGTCAACGACAAGAAACTTATAAATAGATTATTTTGGAGATCGAAGGCTAAATATTTAAGTTAGCTAATGAAATTACATTATGTAAATATATGAAATAGTCTCATTAAACTAATCAATGATAAAACTAATACAACACTGAAAGTGATTTCCCATAAGGGATTATTCATAAATGATATAATATTAGGACCAATCATATAGAAATATTATAGATTTAAATGTTGATAATTCATTGAGATATATAGAACATTGGACCAAATGCAAAAGGTGGCTAAGTGGTTAGCACTATGACATTTTGAGTATATTTCTATTTTTTAATCACAAGTTCGACTCCCTCCCTGATGGAATAAAGATAAATATTCTTTATATGTCTTTATAACTTACAAATGTTATTACACTATTTAAACATATGAAAAAAAAACTTAATTAATCTCTATAAAACCAACATAACACTGAAAGTGATTTTTCATAAACAAAATATAAGGACTGTACATATGGAAATATTATAGATATATATGTTGATAAGTTATTGAGATATATAAAAAGGGACCAAGCATAACAAGAATCTAGATGGTGGCCAAATGGCTAGCATTATGCCAATTAGAGTATATACTCATTTTTAAACCAAGAGTTCGATTCCCTGATGGAAAAAAATAAAAAATTCATGTATATTTACATTTTTTTTTATATATCCTCATAGTTTTTATATACTGTGATATTTTTATAAGACACACAAAAGAGAACTGACCACTTATATGGATACCAAAAAAAACTGAAATCAGGATATGGATAAAGGACATTAAAGTCTGGAAATAAACCATTCAAGTCTGGAAATCATAAAAACGATCTTCATTAAATATAAAGGAAACATAATTGAATCTCAAATGTATATGAGAACAATACTAATCTTCATTGAATGAAATTTAAGCAAAGGACGAACTGTGAGAAGCATATTTCTTGTTTGCAATTATGACGTGAATCAATGCCATGAAAGGGTTACATTTCCACTCTACAAAAGGAGATGTTCAATAGCCAATCAGGGACTCTTGACAAAGGCTCATGTAGCTGAAACACGTAGAGGCGAACCCTGATTGGCATTCAGTCAAATCAACTTGCAGCTGTAGGAAGAAGCCAGTTTTGAAAATCATTCCCAGTAAGAAACCCCTTTAATTAGAGGAGAAAAAACACTCAAGAGAAATCAACAAATCTATATCGATTGTTCATCAACTCTATGGAACAACTTTTATCAGTTTCAGTTAAGGTAGACACTAAATCTTAATAGCGAGATTCTATATCCACATAAACTAAGGATATCGCTAACAAACAGCGATCACAAGGTAAACCTGAACCATCACTTACATCACAGACCAGGTGGTCTTCACAAAGTCACTTTATATATCAAGACTGTTTATTCCACGTTATAAGTCACTGCCTGATAACCACAACATTATTCACTAGCACATGTGTCTATAATTTAAAGAGACATCACATTATTGGTCTCGGGATTTACATATGTACTAATTTTTTGCACTTAATATTTATATTCTCCTGATTGTGATTAGAAGATTTGGACACAATCAATAACATCAAGTTCATTTGATGAACTATATACATCACCCATTTTTTTAACATCAATTCTTTTTAAAATTTCTTTGTTTTTTTTCATTAATTTTTCTATTTTTATCTTTATCTTCTTTTTTTCCCCCTATTTTTACCAGTCTATTTATTTTTGCCAATTGGCATACATTATATATTTTTAAACCACTTGGTCCCGCAAAATTAGTTTTCATCTGTAATCTATAATATTGTGACCTTATTTACCAGTATAATACTGTGACCTTATTTACCAGTATAATACTGTGACCATATTTACCAGTATAATACTGTGACCTTATTTACCAGTATAATACTGTGACCTTATTTACCAGTATAATACTGTGACCTTATTTACCAGTATAATACTGTGACCTTATTTACCAGTATAATACTGTGACCTTATTTACCAGTATAATACTGTGACCTTATTTACCAGTATAATACTGTGACCATATTTACCAGTATAATACTGTGACCTTATTTACCAGTATAATACTGTGACCATATTTACCAGTATAATACTGTGACCATATTTACCAGTATAATACTGTGACCTTATTTACCAGTATAATACTGTGACCTTATTTACCAGTATAATACTGTGACCTTATTTACCAGTATAATACTGTGACCTTATTTACCAGTATAATACTGTGACCTTATTTACCAGTATAATACTGTGACCATATTTACCAGTATAATACTGTGACCTTATTTACCAGTATAATACTGTGACCTTATTTACCAGTATAATACTGTGACCTTATTTACCAGTATAATACTGTGACCTTATTTACCAGTATAATACTGTGACCTTATTTACCAGTATAATACTGTGACCATATTTACCAGTATAATACTGTGACCTTATTTACCAGTATAATACTGTGACCTTATTTACCAGTATAATACTGTGACCATATTTACCAGTATAATACTGTGACCTTATTTACCAGTATAATACTGTGACCTTATTTACCAGTATAATAC
Source organism: Bombina bombina (assembly GCF_027579735.1). Lineage (NCBI taxonomy): Eukaryota > Metazoa > Chordata > Amphibia > Anura > Bombinatoridae > Bombina > Bombina bombina. The sequence continues at coordinate 1,135,147,360 of NC_069500.1, forward strand.
TGTGACCATATTTACCAGTATAATACTGTGACCATATTTACCAGTATAATACTGTGACCATATTTACCAGTATAATACTGTGACCTTATTTACCAGTATAATATTGTGACCTTATTTACCAGTATAATACTGTGACCTTATTTACCAGTATAATACTGTGACCTTATTTACCAGTATAATACTGTGACCATATTTACCAGTATAATACTGTGACCTTATTTACCAGTATAATACTGTGACCTTATTTACCAGTATAATACTGTGACCATATTTACCAGTATAATACTGTGACCATATTTACCAGTATAATACTGTGACCATATTTACCAGTATAATATTGTGACCTTATTTACCAGTATAATACTGTGACCTTATTTACCAGTATAATATTGTGACCTTATTTACCAGTATAATACTGTGACCTTATTTACCAGTATAATATTGTGACCTTATTTACCAGTATAATACTGTGACCTTATTTACCAGTATAATACTGTGACCTTATTTACCAGTATAATACTGTGACCTTATTTACCAGTATAATACTGTGACCATATTTACCAGTATAATACTGTGACCTTATTTACCAGTATAATACTGTGACCTTATTTACCAGTATAATACTGTGACCATATTTACCAGTATAATACTGTGACCTTATTTACCAGTATAATACTGTGACCTTATTTACCAGTATAATATTGTGACCTTATTTACCAGTATAATACTGTGACCTTATTTACCAGTATAATACTGTGACCATATTTACCAGTATTTATCAGTAATACTATAAGTAATATCATTACTTTTATTTCAGAGAGGGATTTTTATTTTATTATTTATATTTTATTTTTATGTATGTTATCCTACGAGTATAAATAAACTTTACATATATATTTTTATCAAAACCTGTGTATATGTTTTTATTTGTCTAGATTACAATTGTGAAAACTATAATATCCAATATCATCACTTTATGTAAATACTTATAAACTGTCTATACAGAGTTTTTTCCCTAATCCAATCTATATTTCCTGTTATTGCATATCCAAAGTGAGTCCCCTAGGGGTCCTTCAATGGCTTATCAGCGCTATCCCTATACTTGTACACTATGAGGCCAATTTATCAAGCTCTGTGTGTTGCTTGTAGGCCCATGTTTCTGGCGAGTCCTCAGCAGCAGTTATGAAGCAGCGGTCTAAAGACTCTTAGCAGGCGGACAGGAATCGCCACAATTTAACCCGATCGAGTATCATCGGGTTGATTGAAACCCCCCTCTGGCCGCGAGTCTGGAGGGGGCGGTGTTGCACCAGCAGCTCACAAGAGCTGCTGGTGCAATGCTGAATATGGAGAGCGTATTGCTCTCCACATTCAGCGATGTCTGTCAGATACTGTTGGATCAGGTCTGACAGACATTTGATAAATAGGCCTCTATATCTCTTTCATCAGACCCCCAGGGAGTTAGGGTCTTACTTTAAGGGATTAGCTAAATTGAAGTTTTTTAAGTTAACAGATTTTTGTTTTTTCCATAACAGTACAGTAACACTCATTATTACTGTCTGATTTTTTTTTTAAATTGCATTAAAAACTTATAAGGGCTCAAATACATGAGGTCTCAGGTGTTAGGGGAATAAAAGGCCTGCAAAGGACTTTAACATAGTGATAAATACTACCACATGTCTAAATATTCCCCAATGTTTTCCCCCTAGAGAAATATCTTCTAAGTATTTTTAAATATATATTCCTATATATATATATATATATATATATATATATATATATATATATAAATGTTCCTGTATATTATATATATATACATATATATATATATATATATATATATATATATATATATATATATATACACACAAATACAAAATTATTATTTTTTTTAGCACACCTTACAAAAAGTTTATATACACATCTTTGGGAGTGCTGCCAATATGACCCAGTAATTACACAAACAAAAAGATATTGGCGCACATCCATTTTCAAAAGCACAACATGTTTTTTGAACTGCTGCAAAAAAATGCCTGCAAACAACATCAAGAGACAACTAATCTTTTTAAATAAAATTGGGATATTAGTCACACAATATGGCCATATTTTGCTTAGCCAGTCACCACTTACAAGGTGCCCCAATATAGACTGGTCCTAACACTACAGTCCTATGTAGGGTTGCCGCCCGTCCATTAAAATACAGAACACTTATAAGTTACACATGCTGCAGGGTGTGCCGGGAGGAATATGAATAGTGCTGTCCAGAAACACAATACATGTTCCTCCCTGCACACCCTGCAGCATGTGTAACTCATAAGTGTCCAGGAAAACATGGCTGAGGTGGCAACCCTAGTCCTATGCCACATTCCTGCTTTTACTCTTCATAATATAATGAGACTCCCTAGCTTAATATTCACAACTCCATTACACTGTCATGAGCACACCTGAGTTTGGGTGGGGTGCTTAAACCAATGGGAGATGGTCAGTCTCCCTGATTATTTTTAAATACAAATACAAAATTTGTTTTTTTAGCACACCTTACAAAAAGTTTATATACACATCTTTGGGAGTGCTGCCAATATGACCCAGTAATTACACAAACAAAAAGATATTGGCGAACATTCAATTTCCAAAAGCACAACATATTTTTTTAACTGCTGCAAAAAAATGCCTGTAAACAACATCAAGAGACAACTAATCTTTTTAAATAAAATTGGGATCTTAGTCACACAATATGGCCATATTTTGCTTAGCCCGTCACCACTTACAAGGTGCCCCAATATAGACTGGTCCTAACACTACAGTCCTATGCCTCAGAGGGCTGAATCATTCCTGCTTTTATTCTTCATAATAGAATGATACTTCCTGGCCTAATATTCACAATTCCATTACACTGTCATGAGCACACCTGAGCTTGGCTGGGGGGGTGCGTAAACCAATGGGAGATGGTCAGTCTCCCTGATTATTATTAAATACAAATACAAAATTTGTTTTTTTTAGCACACCTTACAAAACGTTTATATACACATTTTTGGGAGTGCTGCCAATATGACCCAGTAATTACACAAACAAAAAGGTATCAGCGCACATCCATTTTCAAAAGCAAAACATATTTTTGAACTGCTGCAAAAAAATGCCTGCAAACAACATCAAGAAACAACTATTCGTTTTAAATAAAATTGGGATCTTAGTCACACAATATGGCCATATTTTGCTTAGCCAGTCTTTGTTTTTTTTCATAACAGTACAGTAACACTCATTATTACTGTCTGATTTTTTTTTTTTTAAATTGCATTAAAAACTTATAAGGGCTCAAATATATGAGGTCTCAGGTGTTAGGGGAATAAATGGCCTGCAAAGGACTTTAACATAGTGATAAATACTACTACATGTCTAAATATTACCCAATGTTTTCCCCCTAGGGGAATATCTTCTAAGTATTTTTAATATATATTCCTGTATATATCTATCTATCTATCTATCTATCTATCTATCTATCTATCTATCTATCTATCTATCTATCTATATATATATATATATATATATATATATATATATACATACATACAACACACAGAGAAAACCCAGCACTCACTTACAAGCTCTCAGCTAAGATTTAAAAGCAAAACTGGAAAGTTAGTCACCGCATCTGGCCAAATGGGACAAGCTCAGGTACCACGTCAAGGTCCTTTCCAATACCTGAGACCCTAAAACAGCCACACAATGCAAGCTTTCAAATCCAAACAAACTGAAAACAAGGGAAGGGTGCACAGGAATATGTAACCACCCTAGACATATACAAAACACGGAAGGGAACTGCACTCTCATACCGGACCGGGTACACATCCCATGACCCTGCAACATGCTCAGCCCTGGGTGCCACTGGCACTCACAGGAAGCTGTGCTGTCCCCAGAGCCACAAGCAGTTAACCCCAGACAGGTCTGGGTGCAAGAACCATAGGGAAAATTACAAAACAAATTAATACAACACACAGAGAAAACCCAGCACTCACTTACAAGCTCTCAGCTAAGATTTAAAAGCAAAACTGGAAAGGTTAGTCACCGCATCTGGCCAAATGGGACAAGCTCAGGTACCACATCAAGGTCCTTTCCAATACCTGAGACCCTAAAACAGCCATACAATGCAAGCTTTCAAATCCAAACAAACTGAAAACAAGGGAAGGGTGCACAGGAATATGTAACCACCCTAGACATATACAAAACACGGAAGGGAACTGCACTCTCATACCGGACTGGGTACACATCCCATGACCCTGCAACATGCTCAGCCCTGGGTGCCACTGGCACTCACAGGAAGCTGTGCTGTCCCCAGAGCCACAAGCAGTTAACCCCAGACAGGTCTGGGTGCAAGAACCATAGGGAAAATTACAAAACAAATTAATACAACACACAGAGAAAACCCAGCACTCACTTACAAGCTCTCAGCTAAGATTTAAAAGGGTTGGGTTTTCTCTGTGTGTTGTATTAATTTGTTTTGTAATTTTCCCTATGGTTCTTGCACCCAGACCTGTCTGGGGTTAACTGCTTGTGGCTCTGGGGACAGCACAGCTTCCTGTGAGTGCCAGTGGCACCCAGGGCTGAGCATGTTGCAGGGTCATGGGATGTGTACCCGGTCCGGTATGAGAGTGCAGTTCCCTTCCGTGTTTTGTATATGTCTAGGGTGGTTACATATTCCTGTGCACCCTTCCCTTGTTTTCAGTTTGTTTGGATTTGAAAGCTTGCATTGTGTGGCTGTTTTAGGGTCTCAGGTATTGGAAAGGACCTTGACGTGGTACCTGAGCTTGTCCCATTTGGCCAGATGCGGTGACTAACCTTTCCAGTTTTGCTTTTAAATCTTAGCTGAGAGCTTGTAAGTGAGTGCTGGGTTTTCTCTGTGTGTTGTATTAATTTGTTTTGTAATTTTCCCTATGGTTCTTGCACCCAGACCTGTCTGGGGTTAACTGCTTGTGGCTCTGGGGACAGCACAGCTTCCTGTGAGTGCCAGCGGCACCCAGGGCTGAGCATGTTGCAGGGTCATGGGATGTGTACCCGGTCTGGTATGAGAGTGCAGTTCCCTTCCGTGTTTTGTATATGTCTAGGGTGGTTACATATTCCTGTGCACCCTTCCCTTGTTTTCAGTTTGTTTGGATTTGAAAGCTTGCATTGTGTGGCTGTTTTAGGGTCTCAGGTATTGGAAAGGACCTTGACGTGGTACCTGAGCTTGTCCCATTTGGCCAGATGCGGTGACTAACCTTTCCAGTTTTGCTTTTAAATCTTAGCTGAGAGCTTGTAAGTGAGTGCTGGGTTTTCTCTGTGTGTTGTATTAATTTGTTTTGTAATTTTCCCTATGGTTCTTGCACCCAGACCTGTCTGGGGTTAACTGCTTGTGGCTCTGGGGACAGCACAGCTTCCTGTGAGTGCCAGCGGCACTCAGGGCTGAGCATGTTGCAGGGTCATGGGATGTGTACCCGGTCTGGTATGAGAGTGCAGTTCCCTTCCGTGTTTTGTATATGTCTAGGGTGGTTACATATTCCTGTGCACCCTTCCCTTGTTTTCAGTTTGTTTGGATTTGAAAGCTTGCATTGTGTGGCTGTTTTAGGGTCTCAGGTATTGGAAAGGACCTTGACGTGGTACCTGAGCTTGTCCCATTTGGCCAGATGCGGTGACTAACCTTTCCAGTTTTGCTTTTAAATCTTAGCTGAGAGCTTGTAAGTGAGTGCTGGGTTTTCTCTGTGTGTTGTATTAATTTGTTTTGTAATTTTCCCTATGGTTCTTGCACCCAGACCTGTCTGGGGTTAACTGCTTGTGGCTCTGGGGACAGCACAGCTTCCTGTGAGTGCCAGTGGAACCCAGGGCTGAGCATGTTGCAGGGTCATGGGATGTGTACCTGGTCTGGTATGAGAGTGCAGTTCCCTTCCGTGTTTTGTATATGTCTAGGGTGGTTACATATTCCTGTGCACCCTTTCCTTGTTTTCAGTTTGTTTGGATTTGAAAGCTTGCATTGTGTGGCTGTTTTAGGGTCTCAGGTATTGGAAAGGACCTTGACGTGGTACCTGAGCTTGTCCCATTTGGCCAGATGCGGTGACTAACCTTTCCAGTTTTGCTTTTAAATCTTAGCTGAGAGCTTGTAAGTGAGTGCTGGGTTTTCTTTGTGTGTTGTATTAATTTGTTTTGTAATTTTCCCTATGGTTCTTGCACCCAGACCTGTCTGGGGTTAACTGCTTGTGGCTCTGGGGACAGCACAGCTTCCTGTGAGTGCCAGTGGCACCCAGGGCTGAGCATGTTGCAGGGTCATGGGATGTGTACCCGGTCCGGTATGAGAGTGCAGTTCCCTTCCGTGTTTTGTATATATATATATATATATATATATATATATATATATATATATATATATATATATATATATATATATATATATATATATATATATATATATATGCAGTACACCCATCACATTTTTGTAAATTTTTTATTATATCTTTTCATGTGACAACACTGAAAAAAATGACACTTTGCTACAATGTAAAGTAGTGAGTGTACAGCCTGTATAACAGTGTAAATTTGCTGTCCTCTCAAAATAACTCAACACAAAGCCATTAATGTCTAAACCATTGGCAACAAAAGTGAGTTCACCTCTAAGTAGAAATGTCCAAATTGGTCCAACTAGCCATTTTACCTCCCTGGTGTCATGTGACTCGCTAGTGTTACAAGGTTTCAGGTGTGAATGGGGAGCAGGTGTGTTAAATTTGGTGTTATCGCTCTCACACTCTCTCATATTGGTCACTGGAAGTTCAACATGGCCCCTCATGGCAAAGAATTCTCTGAGGATCTGAGAAAAAGAATTGTTGCTCTACATAAAGATGACCTAGACTATAAAAAGATTGCCAAGACCCTGAAACTGAGCTACAGCACGTTGGGCAAGACCATACATCAGTTTCACAGTACAGGTTCCACTCAGAACAGGCCTCGCTCAGCGTCAAATCCAGAGGTTGTCTTTGGTAAATAGACGTATGAGTGCTGCCAGCATTGCTGCAGAAGTTGAAAGGGTGGGGGGTCAGCCTGTCAGTGCTCAGACCATACGCTGCACACTGCATCAAATTGATCTGCATGGCTGTCGTCCCAGAAGGAACAGTTTGCTGAAGACAAGTAGACTAAGGACATGGATTACTGGAACCATGTCCTGTGGTCCGATGAGACCAAGATAAACTTATTTGGTTCAGATGGTGTCAAACGTGTGTGGTGGCAACCAGGTGAGGAGTACAAAGACAAGTGTGTCTTGCCTACAGTCAAGCATTGTGGTGGGAGTGTCATGGTCTGGGCCTGCATGAGTGCTGCCAGCACTGGGGAGCTACAGTTCATTGAGGGAACCATGAATGCCAACATGTACTGTGACATACTGAAGCAGAGCATGATCCCCTTCCATCGGAGACTGGGCCACAGGACAGTATTTCAACATGATAACGACCCCATAAACACCTCCAAGCCAACCACTGCCTTGCTAAAGAAGCTGAGGATAAAGGTGATGAACTGGCTAAGCATGTCTCCAGACCTAAACCCTATTCAGTATCTTTGGGGCATCCTCAAACGGTAGGTGGGGGAGCGTAAGGTCTCTAACATCCACCAGCTCTGTGATGTCGTCATGGAGGAGTGGAAGAGGACTCCAGTGGCAACCTGTAAAGCTTTGGGAAACTCCATGCCCAAGAGGGTTAAGTCAGTGCTGGAAAATAATGGTGGCCACACAAAATATTGACACTTTGGGCCCAATTTGGACATTTCCACTTAAGGGCGTACTCACTTTTGTTGCCAACGGTTTAGAAATTAATGGCTGTGTGTTGAGTTATTTTGAGGGGACAGCAAATTTACACTGTTATACAGGCTGTACACTCACTATTTACATTGTAGCAAAGTGTCATTTCTTCAGTGTTGTCACATGAAAAGATATAATAAAATATTTACAAAAATGTGAGAGGTGTACTCCCTTTTGTGAGATACTGTATATATATATTTATATATATCATTTATCATATATAAAATCATCAGATATATAAGGAAATATTTATTCAAGAATAAATAGAACATATTCTTTTATGTCTAGATCATTAGAATGTGAAATAGTTATAATTCATGTCAGGTTTAGTTAGCACTATTGAATAAACGCGATCAGGTTAGCACACGAGTACAGGTATCAATTTTTTAGTTTTTTTAGTTTTCAAACTCCATTGAAGTCTATGGCAGAATACATTAAAGGGACAGTCAAGTCCAAAAAAAACCTTTCATGATTTAAATAGGGTATGCAATTTTAAACAACTTCCCAATTTACTTTTATCACCAATTTTGCTTTGTTCTCTTGGTATTCTTAGTTGAAAGCTAAAACTAGGAGATTCATATGCTAATTTCTTAGACCTTGAAGACTGCCTCTAATCTGAATACATTTTGACCACTAGAGGGCATTAGTTCACATGTTTCATATAGATAACATTGAGCTCATGCACGTAAACTGACCTAGGACTGAGCACTGATTGGCTAAACTGCATGTCTGTCAAAAGAACTGAAATAAGGGGGCAGTCAGCAGAAGCTTAGATACAAGATAATTACAGAGGTAAAAAGTATATTAATATAACTGTGTTGGTTGTGCAAAACTGGGGAATGGGTAATAAAGGGATTATCTTTCTTTTTAAACAACAAAAATTCTGGTGTTGACTGTCCCTTTAACTCGGACGCAATTGTCAAAGTTACACTTTTCATGCTCCTTGGGTTTTACTTGTGTGCTAACTTTTTACTTGCAACTCATAATATAAGCACTATCCAACATGCACAAAAGCCTCCTTCTAGTAATGTTAACGCGGGAGCGCTAAATATTGCTCCACTCGTAATCGAGCCCAAAGTATGCAGAAAGCAAAATACAGAAGAGATTGCATATCATTCTTTTATAGATACTTGCTTGAATATTAACCTACTTTAACTACAACAAATTGTCATCCATGGCTGAAGTAGTAGTTATAGCCTTTATTGTAATTAAAAGTAACATGGAACTCAAAATTTAACTTTTATGATTCAGACAAAGCATAACATTTTAAAATTAGGAGTGCATGTGACCTAAGTAGTAGATAGCTTTGTGTTTGTAACAATGTTAAACATGTAATGAAGTCATGTGCAGAGCATATCTACATATGTTTTAATAGCACCAACCAGTTCACAAACAGCACCTTCTTCCTGTGAAATTTGTTGCCAGTGGAACAGAGGAGACTGCTTTTCCTCTGCTTTTCCTCTGGTATGAACAGGCAAGGGGTACAGCGATGGGTTCCAATGTCGCCCCATCATACACCAACCTATTTATGGGACAAATTGAAGAAAAGTTTCTATATGAGAATTTACTATTTAAACACTATGGAACAGCCTGGTGGCGCTTCATAGATGACGTGGTGGGGTGACATTGGTACCCTTTTATCTTTTGTTGAACAGCTTAATAATGCAGTCAATGGTGTGAAATTTACTTTATCTTTCAGTAAGGAGAGATTTGTATTCTTAGATACTGAAATATATAGAAGTTCAAGTGGTTTGCTAAGTGTAGATCTCCATAAAAAACTCACTGATAGAAATACACTATTAGCATATTACAGCTATCATCCTGATCAGTTAAATAACTCCCTGTCACACAGACAGATGCTGCAACTTAAAAGAATAGTAACGGACAGTTCTTTAGCTGAACAGAGATTGACAGAAATAGCCATGAAGAAACATTAAGTAGATACAGAAAAGAAAAAAAGCCACAACATATAGTATGTGTTACTCAACATAACCCATATAGCGAGGATATCGCCAGGATTGTATATAAGCATTGGAATGTTTTAAGAAATTGCAATCCTGACATTATGGCCTTTAAAGACCACCATATGATGGCCTATAGAAGAGTCCCTAACTTAAGAGATATGTTCGTCAAGAGTGATGTGGGCCCCAGAAAAGTACCCTGCCAAACTTATATCACATCTAAAAATACAGACACTTTCCCATAAGATGGGAGCCAGTCTGGAGAAATCTTGTCGACGGAAATCTAACAAGAGAGGAGGAGAGTAGGAGATCATGAGTGTAGCAAAGGGGATGGGAGGGAGGGAGAGTATCGGGAGACAAGGTCTGAGATGTAGGGGGGAACAATGCAATTGAGAGCTTTGTGTGTCAGAGTGTGAATTTTGTGTTTAATCCTGGATGCAAGAGGAAGCCAGTGAAGGGATTGGCAGAGAGGTCTGGCAGATGAAGAGCAACGTGCAAGGAAGATGAGCCTGCCAAAGGCATTCATTATCGATTGTAAAGGAGCTAGGTGGCAGCTAGGGAGACCAGAGAGGATAGAGTTGATCTCTGGTCTCCCCAGCTGACCTTTAGATAGGTCTAAATAAGGAGTTAGATTATACTGTGTTTATTTAAGGTTAGCATCTTGCAGTTCTAGTCTGGTATAGGTATTTTTAACTTGTTTGCACTTTAGAATTATTCATTAGTATTAGCATAGTATTGATGTAAAGAAATTGTCTTCCAGTTTGATGCACTAGATTGTAATGTCAGCCAGGTGGAGCTATACTAATGTAAATTGTATGGTTGTATGAAGGGTTAAGTTTTTCCCTATAAAGGTTCAGTGCACACCTGTCTAGATTATGCATGATTAAGGGAATGGCTCCCTAAACGTTGGATATGTTTGTACCTGAGACAAGAATAAACTTCTAAGATTTCTTCATAAGTTTTGGTGCTGTGGATTTTTATACATACATATGTTTTAATGGAAATGAACTATGTTCCAAGAGAAAGAAAGAAATGCTATACAGAGTGATGTATATCAAAATCAAAGATAAAGTTGAGGATAATATGTAGAATGTTATGCATAAAAACTTGCATACACAGTTGCATCCAAATAGGTGCTATAAACCTACAAAATGTGAATTTACATTATGCCATGCAAATTGTGCTTAAATTACACACATGAAAATGTAGGCAATGTACAGTAAAACTTTTAACTAAGAGGTACACAGTAATTTACAAAAACAAAATTGAAAAAAGATGAAAATGTTGAAGATTTATTTCTATTTGTAAAGTGAAAAAAGCGAGAGGGCTTTCCTTGTGTGTTTTTTCTTTCATGATTCAGCTAGAGCATGCGATTTTAAACAACTTTCTAATTTACTCCTATTATCAATTTTTCTTCGTTCTCTTGCTATCTTTATTTGAAAAAGAAAGCATCTAAGCTTTTTTTCTTTCAGACCCTGGACAACACTTGTTTATTGGTCGGTTAAATTAATCCACCAATCTGCAAGAACAACCCAGGTTGTTCACAAAAAATGGGCCGGCATCTAAACTTACATTCTTGCTTTTCAAATAAAGATACCAAGAGAATGAAGAAAATGTGATAACAGGAGTAAATTAGAAAGTTGCTTAAAATTGCAATCTGAATCACGAAAGAAAAAATTTTGGTTCAGTGTCCCTTTAATCTAGGGTCGTTCCTTATGTACAGTATATGTCAAGTTTCCGTTAATTTGGTATCAGAATAATATAAGCATCTTACATCTGAAGGTATTGTGGTTTTGTGTTGCCAAATGTAGCTTATAGAAAAACACCTGGTTGCGGGGTTGGGATTCAGAAATTTTAGCAGGTTTGCTAACATCTGTCTCCCCTTACCGCCCATTTCATAGTGAAAAAATGGATGTACCATAAACCACCAGCCAGTTCCCAGTAATGCCATGCTTCTCCTGAGTCTACCTAGGTATGCTTAGAGAACTAAAGCAAATTTCATAATAGAAGTGAACTTAAAAAGTTATTTAAAATGACATTCTCTATCTGAATCATAAAAACATAATTTATGCTTACCTGATAAATTCATTTATTTTATGGTGGTAAGAGTCCACAATCTGTTACTCCAGGGAATTACCTTCGCTACCACTAGGAGGAGGCAAAGACTGTAAAACCCCAAGAGCTCTATAAAAACCCTCCTACCTATATGGTAGTTAGTATAATGTATAGCCAAGCAAAACATGTAGGATAAGAAATAAAAACTAAAAAATATAGGAAAAAAGATGTGCCATGACATAAAGAAATCACCAAAAACAGGGTGGGGTCTCATGGACTCTTACCACCATGAAGAAACAAAAATTTCAGGTAAGCATAAATTATGTTTTCATTCATAAAGGTGACAAGAGTCCACAATCCATTGCTCCTGGGAACAGGGGTGTATTAAGGCATAGGCCAACAAGGCCGGTGCCTAGGGCAGCAGATTTTTAAGGGGCAGCAGAATTTTGAGTCCCTAGGGCCACTCTACTGAACTCAGGGCCGGGTGGCAAAATCAACCAATTACTAATGACTTAAATGGCTGGCCCGGCTATTGCTATCCTATGGGATTGTATGTGGGCCTATCATAACTACTGTTGTATTTTTTAAGTACTTTTAAAGGCCAGTTTGTATATTCATTACATATTTATCCAAGCAGATATTTTGCTTAAATAACTGTCAATCACCAAAGAAGATGTTTAAGGTTAAACAACTACCTACTGACAAACTATCATACAGTGAAGGATATTTTTTCTGATATAAACACTTTAATCATCTGACTTGCAAAATAATGTCTTAATATATATATATATATATATATATATATATATATATATATATATATATATATATATATATATATATATAGATAGATAGATATAGATATATATGTGTATGTGTGTGACCAGAGTGAATGCAAGCCCTGGTGAATATCTACTTAAAAATAATTTATTTTTTTATTTTTTTTTACACCCTGCCCCAAAAATATTATGTCTAAAAAAAGGCCTTAAACCTGGGTTGGGGGGTTGGGGGGGCAGCAGAATTTTGAGTGCCTAGGGCAGCACAAAACCTAAATACGCCCCTGCCTGGGAACCAATACCAAAGCTATGGAGAGTCGACGAGAATAAAAGGATAGGGTGGGATAAGAAACATCTTTTTTGCATAAGGAAAATATCTACTAAACATCCCAACAACCAACAGGCAATATTAAAAAGAAACAACAGCCTGAAGGACCTTTCTACCAAAAGCTCCCTCAGAAGAAACAAAAACATTGAAAGTATGCAAAGAAGACCGAATAGCAGCCTTGCAAATTTGGTCAACAGAAGCCCCATTCTTGAAAGCCCAAGAAGTAGCCACTAATCTAGTAGAATATGCAGTAATCCAATAAAGAGGGGACTGACCAGTCTTCAAGTAAGCTTCACAAATTAGAAGCTTTAAGCAAGAAACCAAAAGATACAGCAGAAGATTTCTGACCTTGAATAAAACCAAAAAAGTGAACAAACAAACTCAAAGTTTGTCTGAAAACCGTTCCGTATGGAACTTGAAGCCCTGTGTTTCTGTTGAGTCTTCAGGCTTGCCAGAAACACCAGTTATGAAGCAGCGGTCTAAAGACCGCTGCGCCATAACCTGTCTGCCTGCTCTGAGGAGGCGGACAGACATCGCCGCAATTCAACCCAATTGAATATGATTGGGTTGATTGACACCCCTCTGCTAGCGGCCAATTGGCCGCGAATCTGCAGGGGGCGGCGTTGCACCAACAGTTCACAAGAGCTGCTGGTGCAATGCTGAATGCGGAGAGCATATTGCTCTCCGCATTCAGTGATGTCTGTCGGACATGATCCGCTGATCGGATCATGTCAGACAGACACATAATAAATAGGCGCGTAAAGGCTCCATATTGCGATGTGGGTGGTGTTGAGCAGCAATATGTGTTCGTATTACATGCTAAAAGTAAACACAATTGCTCAAATGAAATCACATTTAACACTCAAACTTTTTACGCAACAAAGTTTGGCCAGAAGAATCAGTTGCACTACACTACTCTATTAACCCCTAAACCGCCACAACCCAATCACCCACTACACTATTAACCCCTAAACCGTCACAACCCCATTGCAAACTGCCACTCTACACTATTAACCGCTAAACTGCCACAAACCCTATCCCTCTACATTATTAAGCCCTAAATCCCCACATCCCCACTTCACAAACTACACCGCTACTCTATTAACTTCCCCTATTAACTTCCCCTTAATATTAACCCCTAAACTGCCACAACCCCCATAACAAACTACCACTTTACCCTATTAAACCCTAAAACTAAAAAAAAAAAAAAAAAAACACTGCAAAAACAGAATTTATGTTTACCTGATAAATGTCTTTCTCCTACGGTGTATCCGGTCCACGGCTTCATCCTTACTTGTGGGATATTCTCAATCCCTACAGGAAGTGGCAAAGAGAGCACACAGCAAAGCTGTCCATATAGCTCCCCTCAGGCTCCGCCCCCCCAGTCATTCGACCGACGGTTAGGAGAAAAAGCAGAACCATAGGGTGCAGTGGTGACTGTAGTTTACAAAAAAATAATTTAAACCTGACCAAAATGCCAGGGCGGGCCGTGGACCGGATACACCGTAGGAGAAAGAAATTTATCAGGTAAACATAAATTCTGTTTTCTCCTACATTGGTGTATCCGGTCCACGGCTTCATCCTTACTTGTGAGAACCAATACCAAAGCTTTAGGACACGGATGAAGGGAGGGAACAAGTCAGGTAACCTAAATGGAAGGCACCACTGCTTGCAAAACCTTTCTCCCAAAAATAGCCTCCGAAGAAGCAAAAGTATTGAATTTGTAAAATTTGGCAAACGTATGCAGTGAAGACCAAGTCGCTGCCTTACAAATCTGTTCAACAGAAGCCTCATTCTTGAAAGCCCATGTGGAAGCCACAGCTCTAGTAGAGTGAGCTGTAATTCGTTCAGGAGGCTGCCTTCCAGCAGTCTCATAAGCCAACCGGATGATGCTTTTTAGCCAGAAGGACAGAAAGGTCGCAATCGCCTTTTGACCTCTTCTCTTGCCAGAATAGACGACAAACAAGGACGATGTTTGTCTGAAGTCTTTAGTTGCTTTTAGATAAAACTTTAAAGCACGAACCACATCAAGATTGTGTAACAGACGTTCCTTGTTAGAAACTGGATTAGGACACAGAGAAGAAACAACTATTTCCTGGTTGATATTCTTATTGGAAACCACCTTTGGAAGAAAACCAGGTTTGGTACGTAAAACGACCTTATCTGTATGGAACACCAGATATGGTGAATTACACTGCAAAGCAGACAATTCAGAAAATCTTCTAGCAGAAGAAATAGCTACCAAAAACAAAACTTTCCAAGATAGTAACTTAATATCTATGGAATGTAGAGGTTCAAACGGAACCCCTTGAAGAACTGAAAGAACTAAATTTAGACTCCATGGAAGAGCCACAGGTCTGTAGACAGGCTTGATTCTGACTAAAGCCTGTACAAACACCTGAATATCTGGCATGGCTGCCAGACGCTTGTGTAACAAAACAGACAGAGCAGATATCTGTCCTTTTAAGGAATTAGCTGAAAGACCTTTCTCCAATCCTTCTTGGAGAAAAGATAGTATCCTTGGAATCCTAATCTTACTCCATGAGTAACCCTTGGATTCGCACCAGCAAAGATATTTCCGCCATATCTTATGGTAAATTTTCCTGGTGACAGGCTTTCTAGCCTGGATCAAAGTATCTATAACTGATTCCGAAATCCCACGCTTAGCGAGAATCAAGCGTTCAATCTCCAAGCAGTCAGTTGCAGAGAAACTAGGTTTGGATGTTTTAATGGACCTTGAATTAGAAGGTCCTGTCTCAAAGGCAGCTTCCATGGTGGAACCGATGACATATTCACCAGGTCTGCATACCAAGTCCTGCGTGGCCACGCAGGAGCTATCAGAATTACTGAATCCTTCTCCTGTTTGATCCTGGCTACAAGCCGGGGGAGAAGGGGAAACGGTGGAAAGACATAAGCTAGATTGAACGACCAAGGCGCTACTAAGGCATCTACCAATGTCGCCTTGGGTTCCCTGGACCTGGACCCGTAACATGGAACTTTGGAGTTCTGACGTGACGCCATCAGATCCAGATCTGGAATGCCCCATAGCTGGGTCAGCTGTGGAAAGTCTGACGACTCAGATAATCCGCTTCCCAGTTGTCCACTCCTGGGATGTGAATTGCTGATAGATGGCAGGAGTGATCCTCTGCCCATTTGATGATCTTGGATACCTCCCTCATCGCCAGGGAACTCTTTGTTCCCCCCTGATGATTGATGTAGGCTACAGTCGTCATGTTGTCCGACTGAAATCTGATGAATTTGGCCTCCGCTAGTTGAGGCCATGCCTGGAGCGCATTGAATATCGCTCTCAATTCCAAAATGTTTATCGGGAGAAGAGATTCTTCCCGAGACCATAGACTCTGAGCCTTCAGGGACTCCCAGACCGTACCCCAGCCTAAGAGGCTGGCGTCGGTCATGACAATGATCCACTCCGTTCTTCGGAAACTCATTCCCTGAGACAGGTGGTCCTGAGACAACCACCAGAGGAGTGAGTCTCTGGTTTTCTGGTCCATCTTAATCTGGGGAGACAAATCTGCATAATCCCCATTCCATTGTTTGAGCATGCACAGTTGCAATGGTCTTAAATGATTTTGAGCAAAGGGAACCACGTCCATTGCCGCAACCATTAGTCCTATTACCTCCATGCACTGAGCTATGGAGGGTTGAGGAATGGATTGAAGAACTCGACAAGCGTAGCTAGGACCTCCTTAAGTAGGGCGCGGAGGTGTTCTAGCTTAAATTTAAATGCTATAGAATCAGGCTCTGCCTGGTGAGAAACTTTTCCTGTGTCAGAAATGTCTCCCTCAGACAGGCCCTCCCTGACCGCCAAGTCAGATTGATGTGAGGGCACTACAGATAAATTATCCTCTGCGTCTGCTTGCTCATTATCTGTATTTAAAACTGAGCAATCACGCTTCCTAGGAAAAGCTGGCAGTTTGGATAAAAATGCTGCGAGAGAATTATCCATTACTGCTGCTAACTGCTGCACAGTAATAGCAATTGGTGTGCTAGATGTTCTGGGCATAGCTTGCGCGGGCATAGCTGGTGTTGACACAGAAGGAGAGGATAGTGAGCTATCCTCACTACCTTCAGCTAAAGAATCATCTTGGGCTATATCTTTAAGTGTGATTATACGGTCCTTAAAGGGCCATGATACCCACATTTTTTCTTTCATGATTTAGAAAGAGAATGCATCTTTAACAACTTTCTAATTTACTTCTATTATCTAATTTGTTTTATTCTCTTGATATTCATTGCTGAAAAGCATATCTAGATATGCTCAGTAGCTGCTGATTGGTTGCTGCACATAGAAGCCTCATGTGATTGGCTCACCCATGTGCATTGCTTTTTCTTCAAATAAGGATGTCTAAAAAATGAAGGAAAATAAATAATAGAAGTAAATTGTAATGTTGTTTAAATTTGTATGTTCTATCTGAATCATGAAAGAAAGATTTTGGGTTTAGTGGCCCTTTAAGCTGTTTGGACGCTATGGCACACTTCACACATAAATTTAATGGGGGAACCACCTTGGCCTTTGAACATACAGAACATAGGTTATCTGAAGGGTCAGACATGTTTGACAGACTTAAACAGATCTTCAATGCAATAAAAATTATATTTTACAAAACCGTTACTGTGTCTTTAAATAATAAAAGTGCACACTTTATTATTGAAACATCAAAAAACCATCAAATAAACATCCAATTTTAATGAAATTTTCACCACAGTGTCTTAATGCTTTGAAAAGATTGCACACAAATTTTCAGACCAATTAACCCCTTAATGCCCAAACCGGAGCTAATAACAGCAATTAACCGGTTAAACACACTACAGTACTATGCCACAGCTTCCACTGTGGCCTTTACCTTCCTTAGGGATTATTTTAGTAAGAAATAAGCCTCTCTGGAGTCTTTTCTGATGCCTCTGGACTCCCCACGTGAAGCTGCATGAACTGCATAGGCAAAACAACTGCGCAATTGAGGTATGAAAATGAGGCCTCCTCCCTCTTCATTCCAGAGTGGAGGGGCCTTTCTGACTAGATTAGGTGTCCAAATAAGTGCCAGGTGCAAATTAAACCCCAAAAGTGTTTTAAAGTCTGAAAAAACATCTTAATTATAGTGAAAAACATGCTAAAAAGCAATCGATTATGCCCACAAAGTGTCAACCAACATAGAGCCCTTAATATAAGCCCTAATCTTATACAGAGTCTAAGAAAAATGGCTTACCTATCCCAGAGGGGATTGCTGACAGTCTTCTAGCATTACTAGGTCTTGTTAGAAAAATGACTGATCATACCTGAAGCAGTTAAGCCTGCAAACTGTTCCCCCCAACTGAAGTTCTCTGGTTTCAACAGTCCTGTGTGGGAACAGCAATGGATTTTAGTTACTGGTGCTAAAATCATATTCCTCTCGGCAGAAATCTTCATCATTTTCTGCTGCAGAGTAAATAGTACAAGCCGGCACTATTTTAAAATAACAAACTCTTGATAGAAGAATAAAAAACTACAACTAAACACCACATACTCTTTACCACCCCCGTGGAGATGCTACTAGTTAGAGCGGCAAAGAGAATGACTGGGGGGGCGGAGCCTGAAGGGAGCTATATGGACAGCTTTGCTGTGTGCTCTCTTTGCCACTTCCTGTAGGGATTGAGAATATCCCACAAGTAAGGATGAAGCCGTGGACCGGATACACCAATGTAGGAGAAATACCCACATCTAACCAGCTAACCCCCCTAACCTATCACCCCCTAAGTTAACCCCAAAAAACCTAACCTTACCTTAACGCAAAAGACTAACAGTACCTTTTCAGGGCAATTTTTAGAGTAGGTTTTTTTTAATGACTTTTTTTTGGAGGTGGTTACGTGTAGAGTTTTTTTTTGTTTGAAAGAGCAAAATCACTTTAGGGCAATGCCCTACAAAAATGCCCTACAAAAAGCTTTAGCTTTGTGTTAGTATAGGTTGTTTTTTTTTTAAGTGGGGCTCTAGTTTTAGAAGAGGCATTTTTTTTTGTATTGGTATTTTTTTTTCTGTAATGGTATTCTTTTTTTAGGTACTGTTAGGGGTTTTTTGGGCGTGACTTAGGGAGTGTTAGGTTAAGGGGGGTTAGCTGGTTAGGGAGTTTAGATGTTATTGGGTATTTTGCAGTGGTGTTGTGGCGATTTAGGGGTTAATATTGTTGTGGGGTAGTTTGCGTTTGTGATGTGGTGGTGTGGGAGTTTAGGGGTTAATAGTTTAGAGTGGTATTTGTGATATGGGGGTGTAGCTGTTAAGGGGTTAAAAGTGTTGTGGGGTATTTTGTGGTGGGCTATGTAGCGAGTTAGAGTTTAATAGAGTAGGGGGCTTATGGCAATTCAGGTAAGTGCACGATTATAGGTGTTAGGTTTTTCCATTTTTCTTTCTCCATTGAAGTCTATGGGGATTACGTTAATGCGGTCTCGATACTCGAACTTCTGCAAAAAAAACATTTACTTTCAACTTGTAATATGTGCGCTAAACAATGTGCACAAAGTCGAGCAGAGTTAGTGTGCGAGTGGGAGCGGTAATTACCGCTCCACTCGTAATGTAGCCCTAAAACAGATATCACGTAAGTATGAAGGAGATGATATCTCAGCCTGTTTACAATATACACACTTAAAGGAATATGAAACCCAAATTTATTATTTCATGATTCAGATAGAGCATGCAATTTATCCACCAATTAGCAAACGCTGCCCAGATGCTGAACCAAAAATGGTCTGTCTCCTAAGCTTACATTCATGCTTTTCAAATAAAGATTCCAAGAGAATGAAGAAAAATGGATAATAGGATTAAATTAGTAAATTGCTAAAAATGGCAATTTGGGTTTCGTATTTCTTTAATATTGGTAGAAAGGTGTTCAGCAATTTCAGCTCCCAAAGGAGGATTAGGGACAGATTTAGAAGATTTCATAGTGAAAAACATAGAGAAATAATCCCCTAAACAGAGAGTATACAATATCCCCTCCTGGGCTCACCATTGTAGATGGAAGCGCCCAAACAAATAGAAATTTAAAATCAACAAAAATGTGCCAAAAGAAGTACACATGAGCACGTGCGCAAAAAAGCGCACATGCATCCCCACGCAAGCACCTGTGCACCCCCATGCACAAATCTTTGTTTACCCATGCACGCTCGGATGCAAACACACATGAACACATGTGCAGCCAGGAAACACAAAGGTACTTAAATTTTAAATATGATATATTTACAAAACAATTTTGATAAATAGTATCTAGGAAGTTTAACCTAAAAGAGAGCCCCTTATACATGGGGTGCAAACTAATCTGATCCTAGGCTATACATAATTAGTATATATAAAAAGGCCAGGTATAAGCTTTAAATGAGTGTTTACATTTTTTAAATAAATGTCACTTACCTAAAATACTCTCATACCATTCTTGATAGGAGGAAAAAAACAGCACTGTACTAAAAACATGTCACCAGAGGACACCCTTTAGTAGTTAACTGTAGACCCAATAGGATGAGGCAAAAGACAAGTCCCTGCGACATCCTTGGGAGGATAGTGACTGAAATTTCATGGGAAAGAAAAAATTAGACACACTCCAAACTCCTTAAACTTCCCTCTTGACAAACACACTGAGGAGAAATGTGCATCAACTCAGTCTGAGAACCCCTCTCAATGAAGCAATCATCTGCACATCACAATTCTTCACCTTCCTCCAGCGAAGGAAAAGATAAGACTAACTTACTACAATAGAGGTGGGAGGGGTTATATAGAGCTTTTAGGTTTTGAGAATCTTTGCCTCCTCCTAGTGGTAGAGAAGGTAATTCCCAGGAGTAATGGATCATGGACTCAGTCCCATTATGGAAAATAAGTTTAATTGTGGCTTTACTGTCCTTTTTTTTAAAAAAACTTGAGTGTGCTCTTCTGTTTTAACAAAATTAAATTACAAGAAATGGAAACAAATAAATAATTAAAGGATGTTGCAATTATTTTTAACATAAACTTGTTATATTACAACATCAAAGTTTGCATTGTCCTTTTAATAGCACAATTGTTTAGGAAGACCATTAGTTAATATATGGTCCTGTTTTCGGAATAAAGTTTTGTTTAAATTCCGATCAGTTAGTATGAAAATAAACAAATGCATAGCTGCTCAGTCTGTCCCAAATACATATTTCAGAATGGATATAAGTGTGGTCAATGAAATAAATATATATCAATCTGAAATTCATTTGACTTGCAGGCATAAACCAAAAGATTGTAATTAACTATTTTCAGGATACTCAGAAAGAAAATTAGTTTAGGAAAAAATTAAGATGTAACCTTTCGCATTTTATGAATGATTTATTTGGCTGAATTAATATATTAAACATGAGTTTTATGACCTTTTCAAATATATTGAATATCTGAATTTTACATGAATGTGAAAATCTTCAAAAATTGCATCACTATGAGGTTAGATTTAAAGGAACACTCAGGTTAAATTAAATTTTCATGATTCAGATACAGCATGTAATTTTAAACAACTTTCCAATTTACTTCCATTAAAAAAATGTGCACAGTCTTTTATATTTACAATTTTTGAGTCACCAGATCCTACTGAGCATGTGCAAGAACTCACAGACTATACGTATATGCATTTGTGATTGGCTGATTGCTATCACATGGTACAAGGGGAGTCGAAATATACATAACTTTGAAATTTGTTATAAAAAAATCTACTACTCATTTGAAGTTCAGACTAAGTGCTATTACATTGTCTTGTTATCTTGCATTTGTTGATTATGCAAATCTAATGTGTTGACTGGTCCTTTAAAGGGATGTAAAAGCCATATTTATTTCTTAATTTTTTTTTAAAAAAATTTGTTTTTTCGCGATTCAAAGACAGAGCATACCATTTAAAAATAAAATCCTATTTACTTCTATTATCAAATTTGCCTCATGCTTGTGGTGCCATTTAGTACTCTTGCAAATGGATAACATTTTTGCAAAACTGCTGCTATATAGTTCTGCAGATATGTGCACACGCCTGAGCTTATATCCCTGCTTTTCAACAAAAGATATGAAGGGAATGATGAAAATATGATAATAGACGTACATTAGGAAGAAAGAAAGCTGGGTTTCATGTCTCTTTAATGATTGAGTTCTTATCATATTTAGGTGATTTATATATTTAAAGATACATTTATTGACTTAAAGGGACATAATACTTATATGCTAAATCACTTGAAAGTGATGCAGCATAACTGTAAAAAGCTGACAGGAAAATATCACCTGAGCATCTCTATGTAAAAAAGGAATATATTTTAACTCACAATTTCCTCAGCTCACCAAAGTAAGTTATACTTCAGCTGCTGTCCAGCTGCAGGTTAAAAAGAAAAAAAAAGAAAAAAAAGAAACAGCAGCCAATCAGCAAGTTAATGATATGCAAACCAATGAGCACTACCTGCCAAAAGTTACCTAAATACCAAGGGGCCCATTTAACAAGCCCTGAATGGTGCCTAATGCACCTGTTTCCGTGTGAGCCTTCAGGCTAGCCGGAAACAGGAATTAAGAAGCAGCGGTCTTAAGATCGCTGCTCCTTAAAGGGACAGTCTACACCAGAATTGTTATTATTTAAAAAGATAGATAATCTCTTTATTACCCATTCACCAATTTTGCATAACCAACACAGTTATATTAATATATGTTTTACCTCTGTGATTACCTTGTATCTAAGCCTCTGCAGACTGCCCCCTATATCAGTGCTTTTGACAGATATGCAGTGTAGCCAATAAGTGCAGACTCCTAAATAACTCCACGGGAGTGAGCACAATGTTATCTATATGACACACATGAACTAGTACTGTCTAACTATGAAAAAAGTTTAAAATACTCTGAGCTAGGAGGCGGTTTTCAACGGTTTAGAAATCAGTTTGAGCCTTCCTAGGTTTAGTTTTTAAAAAATACCACCAAGGGAACAAAGTAAATTTGATAATAAAAGTAAATTGGAAAGTTGATTAAAATTGCATGCCCTATCTGAATCATGAAAGTTTAATTTTGACTAGATTCTCCCTTTAACTCTTCCGCTTCCTCTCAGGCTGCGGACATCAATCCGCCCGATCGAATATGATCGGGTTGATTGACACCCCTGCTAGCGGCCGATTGGCCGCAAATCTGCAGGGGGCAGCATTGCACAATCAGCTCACCAGAACTGCTTGTGCAATGTTAAATGCCGACAGTGTATGCTATAGTGAATCATGTCCGCCTGGGGTATGATAAATCTACCCCCAAGGGTGTATAGCCTGTTCACTCTTATCTTCCTCTGCTTCCCACTAGTAAAATAGTAACAAGAATTCCTTGTATTGAATTATTGCATTTATATTCTCTCTGGATAACTTGCTTCTATAAATCTCATTTACTCAAGATTGAGAATATGGTTACACTTGTCCACACCACTGATTAGTTCCCTCACTTGCTTTGCTATATCCTTAAATTAATTTGTTTTCTCCAGTTAAAGCTTAGCTTTGTATTAAGCAAAACATAAAACCACACACAAAGCTTAATTTCTATTTTATGTTTGCAAATATACAATAATATTGAATATATAAAGACAATTGAAAGAGATGGGAGCATTTGAATAGCTATGAGTGAAGACAAAAGCACCAAAAGGCAATGTGAAAAAACTTCTATCAATACATAGCTCCTATGGGAAAAATGACTAAGCTCATTATCTGCTAGAAAAAGTTGGGTGTATGATAAATTGACTCCTGAAGTTAGACAGAACATATAGGCTAAAACCTTCTCAATATCAGATTTCCAGGGTTTTAATAAATATAACTGAAAAGCCACGTACAAAGCAGAGGTTATATGATGTAATATAGAAATGTTCTCTTCTTCAACTCTACCAGTAATGTATACATAGAACAATCTACAGAACTTGTATTAGTCAACATAGCTTTCACATCAGGTGATTGGCTGTCCAAGAAATTAATGTTCATAATATCTTCTAAGTTTTGCATTAAGGGCCAGCTTACAAGTGGCGTGCTATTGAGCGCTTTCGCTCATGTGCAAACACCGCCAGAAGTAAATTTTTAACACGCGCAGGATAGCATGCATATTACAAGTTTAAAGTAAAATTATTTTGTGCGAGTGAGAGCCAAAGTGAGCTAACTTAAGGACTTTGGATATCATGACCGCGCTAACTTCTATCCCCATAGATGTCAATGGAGATCGAAAACTGGAAAAAAATGAACACTTATTGCTCACACGCTAACCCAACAGGAGTTAAACCTACAGTGCTAACCCGAAGGACACAGAGAGACACGCACTGTATTTATAGTTATATACTGATATATATAGGAATATCTGTTTAAAAATACATAGAACATTTTACCCTATGTGAAGAACATTGCAATGTAAAATATACATACACACTAGAACACATTATTAAATATTAAAAATGGATAAACATTGTTTTCATATTTTCAGGTATTTGAGTGGAAAGGGCTCCAAGGCATATATACATATGTATATATGTGTTTATATGTATATGTACATATATAGACATATTTACATAAATACACATAAATGTACATATCCATTTTAGCCCTTTCCATTCAAATACCTTATCATATACCATATACAGTACCTTTTAATCATTTTTATTAGATAGTGTATATATGAGTGTAACACTTATTTTGTTATGTATTTATGTTGTGTTTAATTTGTATTTAAAGGGACATGAAGGGACATGAAACCCAATTGTTTTAGAAAGAGCATGCATTTTTAAACAACTTTCCAATGTACTTCTATTATCTAATATGCTTCATTTTCTTGAGTCTCTTTCTTGAAAAGCATATCTAAATATTCTCAGTAGCTGCTGATTGGTGGCTATACATAGATGCCTTGTGTGATTGGCTCACCCATTTGTATTGTTATTTTTTTTAACAAAATATATATAAAGAATGAAGCAAATTAGAAAATAGAAGTCAATTTGAATGTTTTTTTTAAACAGTATTCTCTATCTGAATCATGAAAAAAAATTGGGTTTCATGTCCCTTCAATTTTTTTTAGCCCTAACCCTTTATGCAAAGTCTTGGGACGCAACAACCCGAAAAGCACAAATTTAGTTTGAGCTTGTGCGGTCACGTTTACTTTCAACTTGTAATATGTGCGCAAGTTAACCCAGGCGCGCCACTTGTAATCTATCCCTAAGTGTACAATTACATAATTTTAAATATCTGTTTGCAGTTCCACTTGTGTAGTGAAGGACACAGGAAAAGAAAGCACACTAATAATTGTCGGATGTTTGTCACATAATACGGGGGTGTCAAAAGAAAATAAAGTTTGATTTTGTCAGAAAAAATCTACTAAAATACAAGGCAAATACTATAACTTTGTCTTATTACTATTTACTTTATTATTTAATTCTACTATATTTAATGATCTTTTAGCTAATCTCTTCACTAATGATTCATGACATATTCTTTTTATACCCCAAAGGGAAACTATTTTTCAGAGAACAAAAAAAAATATCTAATCTATTAACCCCTATACCACCACTAGCCCACCAGAACTACCCTACACAAATAACCACTATACAGCTACTAGCCCACCACAAGTACCCTACACTATTGACCCCTAAACCACCACTAGCCTACCAGAAGTACCCTACACTATTAACCCCTAAACCACCACAACCCCCAACTAACCAACCTCTAAAGTTAATGAAAAATAAAAAAAGTTTTTTACAGAAAGAAAAGGAAGTTACAGAAAATGCGCTGTGCAGGTCCACTTCAAATAGCAAAATGCAGAGGAGCGGCGATGTGGATGGTAACGTCATGCTCCTATTGACTTCTATCGGAGAGACTTTGCCGCTCAATGGCACTGCTCGGCCACACCCCTTTACTTTGAAATGTCTTGAATATCTGGGCCTTAAAGAGAACAAAAAGAAAATGATCATTTTATTAGTTCTCTTCTACACTCCCCCGTGAGTGTAATTTCTTCTGCTGGCTGTGTTTATATAGCCCTTCAACAGCCTGGACTTAAGTCCAGAAACTTTCAGTAAAGGTGGGGATACCACAGGCTAAATCAGCTATTTAAAATGAAGACATAAGGGTAAATGAGCTACTTGTAAACAATGTAATACACACCAGCAGGTAAAATGGATCATTGGAAACAAATTAAAAGTGAGAACATTTTTGGGCAAATTGAGTTTAAAAGGAAGCCTTAGGATTAGTAGATTGTTACCCTGTCAGGAGGGCTAGTGTGTTTAAAGAAACTTTGTTGCTGTGAATCATTTGTTAAAAGGGCTTTGTTCTATAAAGTGCTGTGCTGTGATGTGAGATGATGTGCGGCAGAGTTCATTGTAAATACTGCCTTTTTGCTGACTGAATAAATAATTTAAAACAAAAGTGGTCTGCCCTAGAAGACTGTGTTTACAAATGTCACTGTCCCAGGGGAACCAAACTTTTCCCAGCTTGCCTGCATCATTGGCCTCTCAAAATAAATAGCTTCCCCTACTTGATTTTACCTTGTGCTGCACCTAATAACTCCTCATTTCCTCGTTGTTACATATGCAGTATCACAACATATTTATTGTTCTCCAACGTATAATTTTCTAAAAGATATCACAGAAGACTTTATATATATATATATATATATATATATATATATATATATATATATTATATAATTTATGTAGTAATTATCATTATTTCTGGCAACTTGTGCACTTAATCTAGTTGTGACACGATATGAAGAAATGCATAGAGCAGAAGTGTGCAATAACTGCTAATAGGCTGTGCAGGAAATCTCACACCTCGGCTGACTTCCTTTACTATACATGTATGTTACACCCTTACTCTTCTGCCCATGGCACGTCTAAGTAGAACAATGTTTTTTGTTCTAATTTATGTTTTTTCTCCAAACCTTCTACTTTTGATGCCTTTTTGCCTACTCTCCACCTCCCACCAGCAACAAAAGTGACCCTATTAGTCATAATGTATTATTTAATCCTATTGTGACAGAAAACTTTAACATCCACTATTCAAACCTTCAAAACCACAGCCATAAACTCAAAGTCATCTACTTTACACCCATCACAGGGAAGCAGGTTCTTGCATCCCCTATATTAACACTTCTCTCCTTGTGCCTAGTAACTCACAACCTCCCCACTCTGTTATTCCCATCCTTATAAATATAACCTCTACACTCTGAGGCCCATTTATCAAGCTCTGTATGGAGCTTGAAGGGCTGTGTTTCTGGCGAGTCTTCAGACTCGCCAGAAACACAAGTTATGGAGCAGCGTATTGCTCTCCGCATTCAGCGATGTCTGTCGGACCTTATGCGCACTGTTGGATCAGGTCTGACAGACATATGATAAATAGGCCTTTCTCTCTCATCTACACCATCCTGTTAAATTTAACCTCTACACTCTCCCTCAGTTTCGCCCATCCTTATAATATAAACTCTACACTCTCTCTCTCAGTTACGCTCATCCTTATAAATATAACCTCTACACTCTCCCTCAGTTTCGCCCATCCTTATAAAAATAACCTCTACACTCTCTCTCTCAGTTACGCTCATCCTTATAAATATAACCTCTACACTCTCTCTCTCAGTTACGCTTATCCTTATAAATATAACCTCTACACTCTCTCTCTCAGTTACGCTTATCCTTATAAAAATAACCTCTACACTCTCCCTCAGTTTCGCCAATCCTTAAAAATATAACCTTTATAATCTCTCTGTTAGGTCCATCCTTATAAATATAACCTCCTCACTCTCTCAGTTACGCCCATCCTTATAAATATAACCTCTACAATCTCTCCCAGTTACGCCATCTTTTAAATATAACCTCTAAACTCTCTCTCAGTTATGCCATCCTTATAAATATAACCTGTACACTCTCTCTCGGTTAGGCCCATCCTTATAAATATAACCTCTACACTCTCAGTTACGCCTATCCTTATAAATATAACCTCTATACTCTCTCTCAGTTATGCTCATCCTTATAAATATAACCTCTACACTCTCTCAGTTACGCTATCCTTATAAATAAAACCTCTACACTCTCTCTTGGTTAGGCCCATCCTTATAAATATAACTTCTACACTCTCAGTTACGCCAATCCTTATAAATATAACCTCTACACTCTCAGTTACGCTAATCCTTATAAATATAACCTCTACACTCTCAGTTACGCTCATCCTTATAAATATAACCTCTATACTCTCTCTCAGTTACGCCCATCCTTATAAATATAACCTCTACACTCTCTCTCAGTTATGCTCATCCTTATAAATATAACCTCTACACTCTCTCAGTTACGCTATCCTTATAAATATAACCTCTTCATTCTCTCTTGGTTAGGCCCATCCTTCTAAATATAACCTCTACACTCTCAGTTACGCTCATCCTTATAAATATAACATCTATACTCTCTCTCAGTTACGCCCATCCTTATAAATATAACCTTTACACTCTCTCAGTTACGCTATCCTTATAAATATAAACTCTACACTCTCTCTTGGTTAGGCCCATCCTTATAAATATAACCTCTACACTCTCAGTTACGCCAATCCTTATAAATATAACCTCTACACTCTCAGTTACGCTAATCCTTAAAAATATAACCTCTACACTCTCAGTTATGCTCATGCTTATAAATATAAACTCTATACTCTCTCTCAGTTACGCCCATCCTTATAAATATAACCTCTACACTCTCTCTCAGTTATGCTCATCCTTATAAATATAACCTCTACACTCTCTCAGTTATGCTATCCTTATAAATATAACCTCTACATTCTCTCTTGGTTAGGCCCATCCTTATAAATATAACCTCTAAACTCTCAGTTACGCTAATCCTTATAAATATAACCTCTACACTCTCAGTTACACCCATCCTTATAAATATAACCTCTACACTCTCTCAGTTACGCTATACTTATAAATAAAACCTCTACACTCTCCCTCAGTTTCGCCAATCCTTAAAAATATAACCTTTATAATCTCTCTGTTAGGTCCATCCTTATAAATATAACCTCCTCACTATCTCTCAGTTACGCCCATCCTTATAAATATAACCTCTACAATCTCTCCCAGTTACGCCATCTTTTAAATATAACCTCTAAACTCTCTCTCATTTATGCCATCCTTATAAATATAACCTGTACACTCTCTCTCGGTTAGGCCCCTCCTTATAAATATAACCTCTACACTCTCTGTTACGCCTATCCTTATAAATATAACCTCTATACTCTCTCTCAGTTATGCTCATCCTTATAAATATAACCTCTACACTCTCTCAGTTACGCTATTCTTATAAATATAACCTCTACACTCTCAGTTACGCCAATCCTTATAAATATAACCTCTACACTCTCAGTTACGCTCATCCTTATAAATATAACATCTATACTCTCTCTCAGTTACGCCCATCCTTATAAATATAACCTTTACACTCTCTCAGTTACGCTATCCTTATAAATATAAACTCTACACTCTCTCTTGGTTAGGCCTATCCTTATAAATATAACCTCTACACTCTCAGTTACGCGAATCCTTATAAATATAACCTCTACACTCTCAGTTACGCTAATCCTTAAAAATATAACCTCTACACTCTTAGTTATGCTCATCCTTATAAATATAAACTCTATACTCTCTCTCAGTTACGCCCATCCTTATAAATATAACCTCTACACTCTCTCTCAGTTATGCTCATCCTTATAAATATAACCTCTACACTCTCTCAGTTATGCTATCCTTATAAATATAACCTCTACATTCTCTCTTGGTTAGGCCCATCCTTATAAATATAACCTCTACACTCTCAGTTACGCTAATCCTTATAAATATAACCTCTACACTCTCAGTTACACCCATCCTTATAAATATAACCTCTACACTCTCTCAGTTACGCTATCCTTATAAATATAACCTCTACACTCTCTCTTGGTTAGGCCCATCCTTATGAATATAACCTCTACACTCTCAGTTACGCCAATCCTTATAAATATAACCTCTACACTCTCAGTTACGCTAATCCTTATAAATATAACCTCTACACTCTCAGTTACGCTCATCCTTATAAATATAACCTCTATACTCTCTCTCAGTTACGCCCATCCTTATAAATATAACCTCTACACTCTCTCTCAGTTATGCTCATCCTTATAAATATAACCTCTACACTCTCTCAGTTACGCTATCCTTATAAATATAACCTCTACACTCTCTCTTGGTTAGGCCCATCCTTATAAATATAACCTCTACACTCTCAGTTACACCAAACCTTATAAATATAACCTCTACACTCTCAGTTACGCCCATCCTTATAAATATAACCTCTATACTCTCTCTCAGTTACGCCCATCCTTATAAATATAACCTCTACACTCTCTCTCAGTTATGCTCATTCTTATAAATATAACCTCTACACTCTCTCTCAGTTACGCTCATTCTTTAAATATAACCTCTATACTCTCTCTCAGTTACACCCATTCTTATAAATATAACCTCTACACTCTCTCTCAGTTATGCTCATTCTTATAAATATAACCTCTACACTCTCTCTCAGTTATGCCATCTTTATAAATATAACCTCTACACTCTCTCTCAGTTACACCATCCTTATAAATATAACCTCTATACTTTCTCTCACTGACGCCCATCCTTATACATATAACCTCTACACTCTCAGTTACGCCTATCCGTATATATATATATATATAACCTCTATACTCTCTCTCAGTTATGCTCATCCTTATAAATATAACCTCTACACTCTCAGTTACGCCCATCCTTATAAATATAACCTCTACACTCTCAGTTACGCCCAACCTTATAAATATAACCTCTACACTCTCTCTCAGTTATGCCCATTCTTATAAATATAACCTCTACACTCTCTCTCAGTTACGCTCATTCTTATAAATATAACCTCTACACTCTCTCTCAATTATGCCATCTTTATAAATATAACCTCTACACTCTCTCTCAGTTACACCATCCTTATAAATATAACCTCTATACTTTCTCTCACTGAAGCCCATCCTTACAAATATAACCTCTATACTCTCTCTCAGTTACGCTCATCCTTATAAATATAACCTCTACACTCTCAGTTATGTCCATCCTTATAAATATAACCTCTACACTCTCTCTCTCAGTTATGCTTATCCTTATAAATATAACCTCTACACTCTCTCTTGGTTAGGCCCATCCTTATAAATATAACCTCTACACTCTCAGTTACGCCTATCCTTATAAATATAACCTCTATACTCTCTCTCAGTTACGCTCATCCTTATAAATATAACCTCTACACTCTCAGTTACGCCAATCCTTATAAATATAACCTCTACACTCTCAGTTACGCCAATCCTTATAAATATAACCTCTACACTCTCAGTTACGCTCATCCTTATAAATATAACCTCTACACTCTCAGTTACGCCCATCCTTATAAATATAACCTCTACACTCTCAGTTACACCCAACCTTATAAATATAACCTCTACACTCTCTCTCAGTTATGCTCATTCTTATAAATATAACCTCTACACTCTCTCTCAGTTACGCTCATTCTTATAAATATAACCTCTATACTCTCTCTCAGTTATGCCCATTCTTATAAATATAACCTCTACACTCTCTCTCAGTTACGCTCATTTTTATAAATATTAC
This sequence comes from Bombina bombina, assembly GCF_027579735.1. NCBI lineage: Eukaryota > Metazoa > Chordata > Amphibia > Anura > Bombinatoridae > Bombina > Bombina bombina. The sequence continues at coordinate 1,135,178,942 of NC_069500.1, forward strand.
CTCTACACTCTCTCTCAATTATGCCATCTTTATAAATATAACCTCTACACTCTCTCTCAATTATGCCATCCTTATAAATATAACCTCTACACTCTCTCTTGGTTAGGCCCATCCTTATAAATATAACCTCTACACTCTCAGTTACACCAAACCTTATAAATATAACCTCTACACTCTCAGTTACGCCCATCCTTATAAATATAACCTCTATACTCTCTCTCAGCTACGCCCATCCTTATAAATATAACCTCTACACTCTCTCTCAGTTATGCTCATTCTTATAAATATAAACTCTACACTCTCTCTTGGTTAGGCCCATCCTTATAAATATAACCTCTACACTCTCAGTTACGCGAATCCTTATAAATATAACCTCTACACTCTCAGTTACGCTAATCCTTAAAAATATAACCTCTACACTCTTAGTTATGCTCATCCTTATAAATATAAACTCTATACTCTCTCTCAGTTATGCCCATCCTTATAAATATAACCTCTACACTCTCTCTCAGTTATGCTCATCCTTATAAATATAACCTCTACACTCTCTCAGTTATGCTATCCTTATAAATATAACCTCTACATTCTCTCTTGGTTAGGCCCATCCTTATAAATATAACCTCTACACTCTCAGTTACGCTAATCCTTATAAATATAACCTCTACACTCTCAGTTACACCCATCCTTATAAATATAACCTCTACACTCTCTCAGTTACGCTATCCTTATAAATATAACCTCTACACTCTCTCTTGGTTAGGCCCATCCTTATGAATATAACCTCTACACTCTCAGTTACGCCAATCCTTATAAATATAACCTCTACACTCTAAGTTACGCTAATCCTTATAAATATAACCTCTACACTCTCAGTTACGCTCATCCTTATAAATATAACCTCTATACTCTCTCTCAGTTACGCCCATCCTTATAAATATAACCTCTACACTCTCTCTCAGTTATGCTCATCCTTATAAATATAACCTCTACACTCTCTCAGTTACGCTATCCTTATAAATATAACCTCTACACTCTCTCTTGGTTAGGCCCATCCTTATAAATATAACCTCTACACTCTCAGTTACACCAAACCTTATAAATATAACCTCTACACTCTCAGTTACGCCCATCCTTATAAATATAACCTCTATACTCTCTCTCAGTTACGCCCATCCTTATAAATATAACCTCTACACTCTCTCTCAGTTATGCTCATTCTTATAAATATAACCTCTACACTCTCTCTCAGTTACGCTCATTCTTTAAATATAACCTCTATACTCTCTCTCAGTTACGCCCATTCTTATAAATATAACCTCTACACTCTCTCTCAGTTATGCTCATTCTTATAAATATAACCTCTACACTCTCTCTCAGTTATGCCATCTTTATAAATATAACCTCTACACTCTCTCTCAGTTACACCATCCTTATAAATATAACCTCTATACTTTCTCTCACTGACGCCCATCCTTATACATATAACCTCTACACTCTCAGTTACGCCTATCCGTATATATATATATATATAACCTCTATACTCTCTCTCAGTTATGCTCATCCTTATAAATATAACCTCTACACTCTCAGTTACGCCCATCCTTATAAATATAACCTCTACACTCTCAGTTACGCCCAACCTTATAAATATAACCTCTACACTCTCTCTCAGTTATGCCCATTCTTATAAATATAACCTCTACACTCTCTCTCAGTTACGCTCATTCTTATAAATATAACCTCTACACTCTCTCTCAATTATGCCATCTTTATAAATATAACCTCTACACTCTCTCTCAGTTACACCATCCTTATAAATATAACCTCTATACTTTCTCTCACTGAAGCCCATCCTTACAAATATAACCTCTATACTCTCTCTCAGTTACGCTCATCCTTATAAATATAACCTCTACACTCTCAGTTATGTCCATCCTTATAAATATAACCTCTACACTCTCTCTCTCAGTTATGCTTATCCTTATAAATATAACCTCTACACTCTCTCTTGGTTAGGCCCATCCTTATAAATATAACCTCTACACTCTCAGTTACGCCTATCCTTATAAATATAACCTCTATACTCTCTCTCAGTTACGCCCATCCTTATAAATATAACCTCTACACTCTCAGTTACGCCAATCCTTATAAATATAACCTCTACACTCTCAGTTACGCCAATCCTTATAAATATAACCTCTACACTCTCAGTTACGCTCATCCTTATAAATATAACCTCTACACTCTCAGTTACGCCCATCCTTATAAATATAACCTCTACACTCTCAGTTAAACCCAACCTTATAAATATAACCTCTACACTCTCTCTCAGTTATGCTCATTCTTATAAATATAACCTCTACACTCTCTCTCAGTTACGCTCATTCTTATAAATATAACCTCTATACTCTCTCTCAGTTATGCCCATTCTTATAAATATAACCTCTACACTCTCTCTCAGTTACGCTCATTTTTATAAATATAACCTCTACACTCTCTCTCAATTATGCCATCTTTATAAATATAACCTCTACACTCTCTCTCAATTATGCCATCCTTATAAATATAACCTCTACACTCTCTCTTGGTTAGGCCCATCCTTATAAATATAACCTCTACACTCTCAGTTACACCAAACCTTATAAATATAACCTCTACACTCTCAGTTACGCCCATCCTTATAAATATAACCTCTATACTCTCTCTCAGTTACGCCCATCCTTATAAATATAACCTCTACACTCTCTCTCAGTTATGCTCATTCTTATAAATATAACCTCTACACTCTCTCTCAGTTACGCTCATTCTTTAAATATAACCTCTATACTCTCTCTCAGTTACGCCCATTCTTATAAATATAACCTCTACACTCTCTCTCAGTTATGCTCATTCTTATAAATATAACCTCTACACTCTCTCTCAGTTATGCCATCTTTATAAATATAACCTCTACACTCTCTCTCAGTTACACCATCCTTATAAATATAACCTCTATACTTTCTCTCACTGACGCCCATCCTTATACATATAACCTCTACACTCTCAGTTACGCCTATCCATATATATATATATAACCTCTATACTCTCTCTCAGTTATGCTCATCCTTATAAATATAACCTCTACACTCTCAGTTACGCCCATCCTTATAAATATAACCTCTACACTCTCAGTTACGCCCAACCTTATAAATATAACCTCTACACTCTCTCTCAGTTATGCCCATTCTTATAAATATAACCTCTACACTCTCTCTCAGTTACGCTCATTCTTATAAATATAACCTCTACACTCTCTCTCAATTATGCCATCTTTATAAATATAACCTCTACACTCTCTCTCAGTTACACCATCCTTATAAATATAACCTCTATACTTTCTCTCACTGAAGCCCATCCTTACAAATATAACCTCTATACTCTCTCTCAGTTACGCTCATCCTTATAAATATAACCTCTACACTCTCAGTTATGTCCATCCTTATAAATATAACCTCTACACTCTCTCTCTCAGTTATGCTTATCCTTATAAATATAACCTCTACACTCTCTCTTGGTTAGGCCCATCCTTATAAATATAACCTCTACACTCTCAGTTACGCCTATCCTTATAAATATAACCTCTATACTCTCTCACAGTTACGCTCATCCTTATAAATATAACCTCTACACTCTCAGTTACGCCAATCCTTATAAATATAACCTCTACACTCTCAGTTACGCCAATCCTTATAAATATAACCTCTACACTCTCAGTTACGCCAATCCTTATAAATATAACCTCTACACTCTCAGTTACGCTCATCCTTATAAATATAACCTCTACACTCTCAGTTACGCCCATCCTTATAAATATAACCTCTACACTCTCAGTTACACCCAACCTTATAAATATAACCTCTACACTCTCTCTCAGTTATGCTCATTCTTATAAATATAACCTCTACACTCTCTCTCAGTTACGCTCATTCTTATAAATATAACCTCTATACTCTCTCTCAGTTATGCCCATTCTTATAAATATAACCTCTACACTCTCTCTCAGTTATGCTCATTTTTATAAATATAACCTCTACACTCTCTCTCAATTATGCCATCTTTATAAATATAACCTCTACACTCTCTCTCAGTTACACCATCCTTATAAATATAACCTCTATACTTTCTCTCACTGACGCCCATCCTTACAAATATAACCTCTATACTCTCTCTCAGTTACGCTCATCCTTATAAATATAACCTCTACACTCTCAGTTATGTCCATCCTTATAAATATAACCTCTACACTCTCTCTCTCAGTTATGCTTATCCTTATAAAAATAACCTCTACACTCTCCCTCAGTTTCGCCAATCCTTAAAAATATAACCTTTATAATCTCTCTGTTAGGTTCATCCTTATAAATATAACCTCCTCACTCTCTCTCAGTTACGCCCATCCTTATAAATATAACCTCTACAATCTCTCCCAATTACGCCATTTTTTAAATATAACCTCTAAACTCTCTCTCAGTTATGCCATCCTTATAAATGTAACCTGTACACTCTCTCTCGGTTAGGCCCATCCTTATAAATATAACCTCTACACTCTCAGTTACGCCTATCCTTATAAATATAACCTCTATACTCTCTCTCAGTTACGCTTATCCTTATAAATATAACCTCTACACTCTCAGTTACGCCAATCCTTATAAATATAACCTCTACACTCTCAGTTACGCCAATCCTTATAAATATAACCTCTACACTCTATTACGCTCATCCTTATAAATATATCCTCTACACTCTCAGTTACGCCCATCCTTATAAATATAACCTCTATACTCTCTCTCAGTTACGCCCATCCTTATAAATATAACCTCTACACTCTCTCTCAGTTATGCTCATTCTTATAAATATAACCTCTACACTCTCTCTCAGTTACGCCCATCCTTATAAATATAACCTCTATACTCTCTCTCACTGACGCCCATCCTTATAAATATAACCTCTACACTCTCAGTTATGCTCATTCTTATAAATATAAACTCTATACTCTCTCTCAGTTACGCCCATCCTTATAAATATAACCTCTACACTCTCTCTCAGTTATGCTCATTCTTATAAATAAAACCTCTACACTCTCTCTCAGTTACGCCCATCCTTATAAATATAACCTCTACACTTTCTCTCAGTTATGCTTATTCTTATAAATATAACCTCTACACTCTCTCTCAGTTACGCTCATTCTTATAAATATAACCTCTACACTAGTGATGTTGCAAATAGTTTGCCAGCGAATAGTTCCCGGCGAACATAGCATGTTCGCGTTCGCCGCGGCGGGCTTACATATGCGATGTTTGGTCCGCCCCCTATTCATCATCATTGAGTAAACTTTGACCCTGTACCTCACAGTCAGCAGACACATTCCAGCCAATCAGCAGCAGACCCTCCCAAACCCTCCCACCTCCTGGACAGCATCCATTTTAGATTCATTCGGAAGCTGCATTCTTAGTGAGAGGAGGGACAGTGTAGCTGCTGCTGATTTAATAGGGAAATCGATAGCTAGGCTAGTGTATTCAGTGTTCACTACAGTCCTGAAGGACTCATCTGATCTCTGCTGTAAGGACAGCACCCCAAAAAGCCCTTTTTAGGGCTAGAACATCAGTCTGCTTTTTTTTTCCCTGTGTAATCTAATTGCAGTTGCCTGCCTGCCAGCGTGTGTGTCAGGCTCACAGCGTATACTGTGCCCACTTGCCCAGTGCCACCACTCATATCTGGTGTAACAGTAGTGTACATTTAAAAAAAACAACACTTTTTTGACTGTGAAATAATAGCAGTCAGTTTCCTTCACACGTGTGTGTTTCAGTGCCTGCCAGGGCAAAGTGTCACCACAGTGCAACTCATATCTGGTGTAACAGTAGTGTACATTTAAAAAAAAAAACACTTTTTTGACTGTGAAATAATATCAGTCAGTTTCCTTCACACGTGTGCGTTTCAGTGCCTGCCTGCCAGGGCACAGTGTCACGCTAGTGCAACTCATATCTGGTGTAACAGTAGTGTACATTTAAAAAAAACAACACTTTTTTGACTGTGAAATAATAGCAGTCAGTTTCCTTCACACGTGTGCGTTTCAGTGCCTGCCAGGGCACAGTGTCACCCCAGTGCAACTCATATCTGGTGTAACAGTAGTGTACATTTAAAAAAAAAAAACACTTTTTTGACTGTGAAATAATAGCAGTCAGTTTCCTTCACACGTGTGCGTTTCAGTGTCTGCCAGGGCACAGTGTCACCCCAGTGCAACTCATATCTGGTGTAACAGTAGTGTACATTTAAAAAAAACAACACTTTTTGACTGTGAAATAATAGCAGTCAGTTTCCTTCACACGTGTGCGTATATAAAATATTGGAAATAATCCACTCATCCGCTTGAATTTTATCTTGTACAAATAAAAAAAAAATTTTTTGGACAATGAGATTGTTTAACCTCCGTTAAGGATATTGGAAGATTTGAATACCATCTTAAAATAAGCTGCCAATAAAGCCGATTACCACCTTAAGAGAAAGTGCTAATCAAAACCACCACCAATTAAATTGAAGGATATCCCTTTAAATAAGGACATTCACACTTGCCACCACTATCTTGATAAAGCCCATAGGAGGGCAAAACGCGTCGTTGTGTTGGCAGTGTAAACTTTGGCATACATTGTATCCAGCTATTTCCATATCTTTGGATTTCTAATTTATAACCCGGGTTATTATTATATTGGAACTCTTTTGTGCTGGCATATATTTAACATCTTTGGGGCCTGTGGTTGGAGGAGGTTTGGATACCCACCATATTGCCCTTCTATCTCTATCCCTGCGTGCATAAGCACTAAGTGCAGGGCTCATCTGTAAGGACTTTGTTTACAGTGATCGGAAGCAAGCGTAGAAACCGGCCTTTTTCCTTTACCGGAACCTCTTTTGGTGACGTCAGACGCCGCAAACCTTCAGTCGGATCCGTTCGAGGAGAATACCGAGCGAGGGAGGAAAAACTTCATCCCACTAAGAAGGTTTGGGTAACGTAATCTACATGCCAAGAAGTTTGAAAAGTTTGCTAAGTAACATCTGTTTGATTTATTAAGAACTTTGGGAAAGCAAGTCCTTTGAAAGAAAAAAAGGAAAAAGTATATAACAACCCTTTCAGATTGGCAGCTTGGTGGTTAATTACTTCCCTCTAACGGAAGGGTTATTATCTATAAGACTAACTTTTAACTTCAATAATTAATTTTTTCATTAATTTTAAATAGAGACTTGACTTGACTTGACAGAGTGGATCAGTAATAGAGTTTTTTAAGATCACGTCTAACCTGTGGATGCTTTATTATGTGATTTTAGCTTATTCAGTATAGAATATAAGCATTAAAGCATTACATTTTTTACTTTATATTATACAATTTTTATCTTGGGGAGACGTCCCTTTTATATGTGTTGTTCTTCTATATATGTGTTTTATTAAAAACAGATCTGTTATAATTTTTTAGTGTTGATATCTTTGGCTTTTAGCGCCTCCCTTATAAACTTTGTCTCTTCGTTTCAGTGCCTGCCAGGGCACAGTGTCACCCCAGTGCAACTCATATCTGGTGTAACAGTAGTGTACATTTAAAAAAAACAACACTTGTTTGACTGTGAAATAATAGCAGTCAGTTTCCTTCACACGTGTGCGTTTCAGTGCCTGCCAGGGCACAGTGTCACCCCAGTGCAACTCATATCTGGTGTAACAGTAGTGTACATTTAAAAAAAAAAATACAATTTTGACTGTAATAGATTGAATAGCAGTTAGTTGTCTGCAAGCGTGTGTGTCAGGCCTACAGCGTCTACTCTGCCAACTTCTGCCAGTGCACAGTGCCACTCATATCTGTTGTCACAGTAAAAATGTGAAAAAGAAGAGGGCGACCCCTATTGCAAATCAATTGGGGAGATGTGATGGATATCGACTTGTGATGACAAAGGAATACTCACAAATTGTATTGCACACTGTAGTGCAAATGGAGCATACTAGGTGTATTATGGTGACCTAGTGCACATATGGACCAAGGTTATGCTGCTGCAATTGAAGATCGGCTCCAGGTGAAATGATGATGAACGTCAGAACAAAGGAAGAAGACTCCAGTATAAATATAAGTAGTAAAATATTTAATTAAAAATAGTAAAAAAAGTACACAGATCTGACAATGAACCTGTGATACAGTGCTACGCGTTTCTAAGCGCTAACCGCCCTTTTTCCTCAGGCAAATCAGAGGAGTTATTTACACATCAGTTGGAAGAAATGAGTGATAGTGATGAGCAACCATTATTGCCAGAGGATATAGATAACAGGGATATGTCTCAGTCAGGCAGCATTACACACATGGACGTACGGTGGGATGATGATGATGTTGTACCCGCTGCTGCTTCCTTTGCTGAGTTGTCAGATACAAGTGAAGGGGTTGATGATGACGATGCGTCCGTGGATGTCACGTGGGTGCCCGCTAGAAGAGAAGAAGAAGAGGGGGAAAGTTCAGATGGGGAGACAGAGAGGAGGAGGAGACGAGTTGGAAGCAGGGGGAGGTCGTCGCAAGGAGCTAGTGGCACAGTCAGGCAGCATGCATCGGCACCCGGGGTCAGCCAGACAGCACGCCAATCAACGCATACTGTTGCCACCACCAAAATGCCGTCATTCCAGATTTAACAGTGTGGCATTTTTTTTGTGTGTCTGCCTATGACAACAGCGATGCCATTTGCAACCTGTGCCAAAAGAAACTGAGTAGTGGGAAGTCCAACACCCACCTAGGTACAACTGCTTTGCGAAGGCACATGATTGCACATCACAAACGCCTATGGGATCAACACATGAGTACAAGCAGCACACAAACTCAAAGCCACCATCCTCCTCCTGGTCCAGCATCTTCAGCCATGTCAACCACTGCTGTCCTCCTTGCCCCCTCTAAACCATCCGCCACTCTGTGTCTCGCCTTGAGCAGTTTCTGCTCATCTGCCCACAGTCAGGTGTCTGTCAAGGACATGTTTGAGCATAAGAAGCCAATGTCACAAAGTTACCCCCTTGCCCGGCATCTGACAGCTGGCTTGTCTGAACTCTTAGCCCGCCAGCTTTTACCATACAAGCTGGTGGAGTCTGAGGCGTTCAAAAAATTTGTAGCTATTGGGACACCACAGTGGAAGGTACCCGGCCGAAATTTCTTTGCATAAAAGGCAATCCCCAACCTGTACTCGATTGTGCAAAAGGAAGTAATGGCATGTCCGGCACACAGTGTTGGGGCAAGGGTCCATCTGACCACTGATACTTGGTCTGCAAAACATGGTCAGGGCAGGTATATCACCTACACTGCGCATTGGGTAAACGTGCTGACGGCTGCCAAGCATGGAATGAGTAGTTGGTGACACCGCCACAACTTGCAGGCAGGCCTGCTGCCACCTCCTCTACTCCTCCTACTCCATCCTCTTCCATAACCTCCTCGGCTGAGTCCTCTTCTGCTGCTGCATCTTGCTCCACATCAATGGCACCCCCTTAGCTCCCCAGGTACTATTCCACATCCCGGATACGGCAGTGTCACGCCGTCTTGGTGTTGACTTGCCTGAAAGCAGAGAGTCACACCGGACCAGCACTCCTGTCCACCCTGAACGCACAGGTGGATCAGTGGCTGACTCCACACCAACTGGAGATTGGCAAAGTGGTTTGTGACAACGGAAGAAATTTGTTGGCGGCATTGGATTTGGGCACATGTGTGTAATCTGATCGTACAACGCTTTGTGCATAAGTACCCAGGCTTACAGGACATCCTGAAGCAGGCCAGGAAGGTGTGTGGCCATTTCAGGCGTTCCTACACGGACATGGCGCACTTTTCAGATATCCAGCGGTGAAACAACATGCCAGTGAGGCGCTTGATTTGCGACAGCCCGACATGTTGGAATTCAACACTCCTAATGTTCGACCGCCTGCTCCAACAAGAAAAAGCCATTGACGACTATTTGTATGACCGGGGTGCTAGGACAGCCTCTGCGGAGCTGGGAATTTTTTTGCCACGTTACTGGATGCTCATGCGCAATGCCTGTAGGCTCATGCGTCCTTTTGAGAAGGTGACAAACCTAGTCAGTCGCACCAAAGGCACCATCAGCGACATCATACCATTTGTTTTCTTCCTGGAACGTGCCCTGCGAAGAGTGCTGGATCAGGCCGTAGATGAGCGTGAAGAGGAAGAGATGTGGTCACCATCACCACCAGAAACAGCCTTATCAGCATCGCTTGCTGGACCTGCGGCAATGCTGGAAGAGGATTGTGAGGAAGAGGAGTCAGAGGAGGAATGTGGCTTTGAGGAGGAGGAGGAAGACCAACCACAACAGGCATCCCAGGGAGCTCATTGTCATCTATCTGGTACCCGTGGTGTTATACGTGGCTGGGGGGAATACATACCTTCAGTGAGATCACTGAGGATGAGGAACGGGACATGAGTAGCTCGGCATCCAACCTTGTGCAAATGGGGTCTTTCATGCTGTCGTGCCTGTTGAGGGACCCTTGTATAAAAAGGCTGAAGGAGAACGACCTGTACTGGGTGTCCACGCTACTAGACCCCCGGTATAAGCAGAAAGTGCCTGAAATGTTACAGAATTACCGAAAGTCGGAAAAGATGCAGCAGTTCCAAAATAAATTAAAAAGTATGCTTTACACAGCGTATAAGGGTGATGTCACAGCACAACGGGAACTTAACAGGGGAAGAGGTGAAAGTAATCCTCCTCCTCCCATGATCACGCCGGCAAGGACAGGACACTTAACAGACGTGTTGTTGAAGGACATGCAGAGCTTTTTAAGTCCTATGCATCGCCACAGCTCTTCGGGGTCCACCCTCAGAGAACGACTCGACCGACAGGTAGCAGACTACCTCGCCTTAACTGCAGATAGACACTCTGAGGAGCGATGAACCCCTTGACTACCGGGTGGGCAGGCTTGACCTGTGGCCTGAGCTATCGCAATTTGCTATAGAACTTCTAGCCTGCCCCGCTTCAAGTGTCCTGTCAGAAAGGACCTTCAGTGCAGCAGGAGGTATTGTCACTGAGAAGAGAAGTCGCCTAGGTCAAAAAAGTCTAGAATACTTCACCTTTATTAAGATGAATGAGGGATGGATCCCGAAGGGACTGACAGTGGGCGATACATTCGACTAAAAAAGGCCTGATGAGATGAGCTGCCTTGGGCTGAAAATGGTCCACACACTGCTGTATTTTATCTCTGATTGCCGGATGACTTGCGTGACTTATCCGCCACCAACTAGGGTTCAAGCCGCAATGTTTTAGGGCACTTTCTGCCTGGGAAACAAACATCAATTTTTCTGGCCGCTGCTACAGCAGCGGCTACAACAATACCTAATTTTTCAGGCATGTGCACATGCCTAATTTTTCTGGCCTCTGGTGCTGCACTGTAGCTTCAAAAGCCAAACCAAAAAAAAGGCACATAACAGGGATTAAAGTGATAGGAATAGTACTACTTAACACACCACTCCTATCTGGTGGCACATTAGATTGCACGCGCAGTGCCCCAAGTTTTAAGTAGGAGGTCCGACCAAGCATCTTTTTCCATCTCACGGTTCCTAAAATCGATGCCATATACACGTTCCCTGATAGGGGACGTAACAGGGATTAAACTGATAAGAATAGAACTACTTAACACACCACTCCTATCTGGTGGCACATTAGATTGCACGCGCAGTGCCCCAAATTTGAAGCAGGAGGACCGACCAAGAATCTTTTTCCATCTCCCGGTTCCTAAAATCGATGCCATAATCATGTCCCCTGATAGGGGACGTAACAGGGATTAAACTGATAAGAATAGTACTACTTAACACACCTTATAATAACGCAGAGAGAGGCAACGCAGAGAGAGGAGTCTGAAGAAGAGGAGTCAGAGGAGGAAGGTGGCTTTGAGGAGGTGGAAGACCAAACACAGCAGGCGTCCCAGGGGGCTTGTTGTCACCTTTCGGGGACCCTTGGTGTTGTACGTGGCTGGGTGGAGGAAGAGATCTTCAATGACATCAGTGAGGACAAGGAACGGGACATGGCTAGCTTGGTATCCAAAATTGACACACACAGATGCAGATGCTGCACGTTGTAAATCAAACCACTGATTAGGTACAAATGATTTGACTGATACGACAAGTAGATATCATGTAGCTTGTAACAAGTATAAAAGGTAGTGCCGTACCAAATGTAACATAAAGTCAGTGGAAGTAATCAGCTTGTAAGCACTGAGGATAGGGTCATGCAGCGATCGGGTGTAATGGTAATAAAATACAAATATGCAGAGATTTCAGTATGTAGACTGAAGCTTAAAGTAAAACAGGTATACTCTCACCACTCTTGCCGCTTAACAGATCTGTCCCTCAGGCCGTCCCATACCATGACAGGTATGGATCCACTCCTCCGATATCCAAAGGCAAAAAGCTCAAATATGCAATAAAAATTACCCTTAATGGGACAGAATGCAGCCGCAGGATTCCATGCAGGTAAAAAAGAGACTTTATTGTAAGATCATTAACAGGGTGTCAAACAAACTCAGGGGTACACTGAAACAATAGCAAACGTCCGACGCGTTTTCTGCCCGGAGGCACTTCGTCAGGGACTTAACTAGTACATACAACAAACAGCTTAAAAAGGGGCTTGCCTGCCTACGTCACAATTAGAACACCTGTGTATTTTAATTAAAGGGGCAGATACTCATGTTTACGGGAACAGATTATTACCGGGCTAAAACAAAACCCTTTTAAAAGGGTTAAGTATAAGTCAATATTGGGTTCAAAGTATTCAATGTATATAAATCTTGTATCAATATAAATTATTTTAAAAAATACAATATAAAAGACTGGGCACCGTGAAAGAATATTGTTAAATCTATTCGTTCCCTATTCATAAGATGTTATACAAGGATTGCTCCGTTGGCAGACAAAAAGCAAAATGCTGTAAAAATATATATATTAATAAGCTGAAGAAAAATAAAAAATGAAAAATCTAAAGTTATTGTTATGACAATGTACTGTGGACTCTTAGAGGAAATGTGAGATAATTTTAGTATCAAAATTTCAGTTTCAAATAAAATCTCCCACATAGCTTATAGAATGTTAGTAATTTACATGTAAACTGTCTTAGTGCCAAGGTTATTAATATATAGCAGACAACAAATATTCTGAGACAACTAAACAAAAAACTTTTTATATGTTTTTGTGATGTTGTTGTATCTATTTCTCTGACAACTGTAATTATATTAAGTTACATAAAGAATTGAAACATAAGAGGCAATAGGTATAGCTTCGTGAAAAAGAAATAAATAAGTGAACAACTTAAATGGGCAAATAAAATGGACCCATAATTCCAGTGTAAATGTGCGTGGACTTAAATATGTAAGTAAAAGTGCAAAATGCCTCGCTATGAGGCTTTCTAAAATTGTGTATGCTGTGTCTAAGATATTAATTTTTAATTTCTTAAATTTTAATTTAATTTTAATTTTTGCCATGATTAAATCATAAAGTTATTTTGAAAATCTGTTCTTAATATTCTATTACTATTGTCCTTTATGAATTATTTTTTATAATTTTTTATATATAGATATGACCTTAGTAACATATTAGATAAAAACTGGCAAGAATCAAAGTGAGGGTGCAAATAACCAACAAGTGCTGTTAAGCACATGAAGGAATAGGAAATTCTGTGAGTTGTAAAGTAATTATTATTTATAAAAACTAAAAATATATATCAAGTGCACTATGTGTATACCTCATGCCTATTGGAATAGTAATTAAATATAATATTAAAATGGCACTAGCCATCAAAACTGAAGATGCTGCTATTAATTAAGGGTAAATGAAGGGGCGAAATTTAGGACAATGAGAGATCTTTCTGTGAAAAACAGACTATGAAGTTACAACAAATTAATGGAAACAAATTAATCTCCAAAATATCTGAGGTCAGTGATTTTATTAATGCCATTTGGTGCTCCGGTTGATAAATTAAAGATCCAAAAGGCTCCTTTTCTATTTAATGTGGCTACCCTATCACCCCCTCTAATGTCATAAGGGGCATGATCAATGCCTTGGAAGCTAAACATAGTCCTTAGGTTGGTATCATTGATAGGAATACCCAAAGATATAAAATGGTCGACAAAGTGTTTAGCTACTGGAGTAGAGGGGGGATCATGTTTAATGGAGAGCAAGTGCTCCCTGACCCTATCCTTAAGGAGCCTAGTCGTCCTACCTACATATTGCTTGCAGCAGATGTTACAACTAATTAAATAAACCACAAATCTGGAGTTACAATTCAATCTAAACCTGATATCAAAACAATTACCTGTGGTCGTAGATCTAAACTCGTTACCAGGGACCACAAACTCACAGCTCTTACAAGGGATCTTCCTACATCTAAAGAATCCCTTTTCCGGCTGAAGCCAGGAAGTGTTTTCTTTAGTTGAAAAATCTCTACTCAAGTAATTTCCAATAGTTGTAGCTTTTTTACTAACGAGCCTGATGCCCTGGTTCTGTAATGAATCGTGTAACAAGGCATCTCTGTCTAAAACGGGTAAATATTTTCTGATTATATTATTTATACAGTTAAATTGTCTACTGTAACAGGTTGAGAAAGTTATAGGTGATTTAAAACTTTTCTTATCTCGATATCTATTTTTTGGGACGTCTTGTAACAAAGTATCCCTATGCATGAGTTCCACTTCTTTGCTAACTTTTTCCAAGATGCTCACGTCATAACCCCTAATTTGTAGGCGCTGTGTAAGGGACAAAGCTTGTTCTATATATGTATCAATGTTAGTACAGTTGCGTCTAAGGCGCATATATTGTCCCTTTGGAATGGCCATCTTGAGATGTACTGGATGGTGTGAGTCTGCTCGTAAGATTGTGTTGCCAGATGTAGGCTTTCTAAATGTGGAAGTAACGACTGAATGAGTTAGATTGTCTAGTTTTAATGTGATATCCAGAAATGGAATACTATCTTTAGATGCAGTATGAGTAAATCCCAAATTGTAATTGTTTGCATTGAGATATTCTACAAACAAAGGTATGGAATTGATGTCCCCTTTCCATAGTATTACCAAGTCGTCAATAAATCTTCTATAAAACTTTATTTGTGACCTGAAGGGATTAGTGTCTTGGAATATCTTCTGAAATTCAAAATTCGTTAAATATAGATTTGCATATGATGGTGCAAACTTGGCACCCATGGCGGTGCCCTCGTTTTGTACATAATGTGTGCCTTCAAATGTGAAGTTGTTATGATTCAAAAGAAAATTTGCACCATCACATACAAATCCAATAAACTTGTCATCATATGTAGTGTACATCTCTAGCATGGCTTTTAAAGCCTCTATACCCAAGTTATGGGGTATGCAAGAATATAATGAGGTGACGTCACGTCAATAGTAAGTATGGTGTCATCCTCATCAACATGTAAAGAATGTAATAGCCTTAGCAAATGTTTGGTGTCACGAAGGTATGCTGGAGTTATCTGGACAATAGGTTGTAGGACTGTATCAATGAAAGACCCCAATTTTTCACCAAGGGACCCCACGCCAGAGATGATAGGGCAACCAGGGGGGCATTCCCTATTTTTATGTATTTTAGGTAAATGTTTAAAAACTGGTGTGATTGGAAACTGGGTTTTTAATGAATCTGCTTTGAACTTAGTAATAACACCTTCCTGAACAAAATGATCAAGAAAGTTATTGAGTTCAACAACAAATTTTCTTGTCGGATTGAATGTTAATTTCCGATAGGTGGCATTATCACTGAGTTGTCTATGGGCTTCACGAATATATTGTGCCCTATCCTGTATAACTACACAGCCGCCCTTATCTGAGTTTTGAATGATAAGAGCTTTATTGTCTTGTAGTTTTCTCAAAGTGTTTCTCTCTTTCTTAGATAGGTTATTACTTATACCATATTTCAGGTTGGAGTTGGTATTGGTCTCTTTTGCTAGAGCATGAAGATCCCTTTCTACTAAACTTTGAAAAACTTCAATGAAGTCACCTCTCATTTGTATAGGGTAGAAATATTTACTTGCGTTAGTAGTGACATTGGGTGTGCATAAATTAAGTAAATTGGATCGTGCACCCTCACTTTCAAGTGACAGTAAGTTAACAATTTCACATTGATCAACAAAATTAAGTTCATCGATATCCGTATGAGTAATAGCTAAGCTTGGACGTGTGTTATTTACAGCTTCTTCATGGGTGCTATCCGTCATTGATGGGTCAGCATCAGATTCTTGAGCAGAGACCCTCTCCGCCATAGCAAAATGTCTCTTTAACGTAAGCTTTCTGGTGAATCTGTTCAAATCGACAAGGGTACGAAAAAGGTTAAAGTCCCTACTTGGCGCAAACGCCAAGCCTTTAGATAGAATAGTTAGTTCCTCCTTGTTAAGTTGTATACTCGATAAGTTCCCCACGTTAAGATCATCTTGATGGGGGATATCTCTTATATTCATTGTTTCCTTGATCCTCGACCCCTTCCTCTTAGGGGTCTTCTGCTTGGATATCTCGCCGGAGTGGCCAGACTCGCCTCCATAGTTGAATCGTTTTTTGCCAGAGCAATGGCTGATACATGTGAACTATTAGTGTTACCAGTTGATGTGATCTCTTCTATGGATCTATGAGTAGATCCCTTTTAGGTTTAACTGTTGATTCGCTGGTATTGGTCTGTTCACTAATAGGAGTGGATGCTCGTGGACTCTCATCACTGGCATCAGTTTCAAAACTGGAAAAGGTGACTTTCTTGTCAGTGGTCTTTCTTTTGTTGTTATTCTTGTTCCTGGTATTGCGTCTGCTTACAGTCCAATTATAAACAGTATTGAGCTCATAATCCTTGCAATCTCTGTGGTATTTCTTTAATTTATTCTCTGTTAGTTCATCATCGAGTTTTTTAAGAGTCGTCTCCAATTGTACAGAGTAGTCATTATATTTTGGATCCTGAATAAAAAGCTCACAAGTAGTTTTAATGTCTGTTAATTCTTGACTTGTTATGGTATATTCCAGCTCCTTATCTTTGAGCAGCTGTTTCATTAGTGTAAGTGAGCATAAACTTAAAGTGTTGTTCCATTCAGTCATGAAATCCAAACGTTGTGAGGCATACGCGGGATATTTTTTCATCCTCAAGCCTCTGGGTATTTTACCCTCATTGATGTACAATTTCAGGAACTCGATGTCCCACCACAGTTTTAGCTCCTTAATTTCCTTTTTTTCCCTTAATACAAAGACAGAACAAATGTCCTCTGGAGTCTCACCTCCTGAGCAGACACCCTGTAATAGTGAGTTAAATTTAGCCCTGCGGCTGGTGTGAATGGCCTCCGCCATGTTGATATTGCAGCTCTGCTGGGAGTTAAATGAGACACACAGATCTCAATGTAAACCAAAATTGACACACACAGATGCAGATGCTGCACGTTGTAAATCAAACCACTGATTAGGTACGAATGATTTGACTGATACGACAAGTAGATATCATGTAGCTTGTAACAAGTATAAAAGGTAGTGCCGTACCAAATGTAACATAAAGTCAGTGGAAGTAATCAGCTTGTAAGCACTGAGGATAGGGTCATGCAGCGATCGGGTGTAATGGTAATAAAATACAAATATGCAGAGATTTCAGTATGTAGACTGAAGCTTAAAGTAAAACAGGTATACTCTCACCACTCTTGCCGCTTAACAGATCTCTCCCTCAGGCCGTCCCATGGACAGGTATGGATCCACTCCTCCGATATCCAAAGGCAAAAAGCTCAAATATGCAATAAAAATTATCCTTAATGGGACAGAATGCAGCCGCAGGATTCCGTGCAGGTAAAAAAGAGACTTTATTGTAAGATCATTAACAGGGTGTCAAACAAACTCAGGGGTACACTGAAACAATAGCAAACGTCCGACGCGTTTCCTGCCCGGAGGCACTTCGTCAGGGACTTAACTAGTACATACAACAAACAGCTTAAAAAGGGGCTTGCCTGCCTACGTCACAATTAGAACACCTGTGTATTTTAATTAAAGGGGCAGATACTCATATATACGGGAACAGATTATTACCGGGCTAAAACAAAACCCTTTTAAAAGGGTTAAGTATAAGTCAATATTGGGTTCAAAGTATTCAATGTATATAAATCTTGTATCAATATAAATTACTTTGAAAAATACAATATAAAAGACTGGGCACCGTGAAAGCATATTGTTAAATCTATTCGTTCCCTATTCATAAGATGTTATACAAGGATTGCTCCGTTGGCAGACAAAAAGCAAAATGCTGTAAAAATATATATATTAATAAGCTGAAGAAAAATAAAAAATGAAAAATCTAAAGTTATTGTTATGACAATGTACTGTGGACTCTTAGAGGAAATGTGAGATAATTTTAGTATCAAAATTTCAGTTTCAAATAAAATCTCCCACATAGCTTATAGAATGTTAGTAATTTACATGTAAACTGTCTTAGTGCCAAGGTTATTAATATATAGCAGACAACAAAAAACTTTTTATATGTTTTTGTGATGTTGTTGTATCTATTTCTCCGACAACTGTAATTATATTAAGTTACATAAAGAATTGAAACATAAGAGGCAATAGGTATAGCTTCGTGAAAAAGAAATAAATAAGTGAACAACTTAAGTGGGCAAATAAAATGGACCCATAATTCCAGTGTAAATGTGCATGGACTTAAATATGTAAGTAAAAGTGCAAAATGCCTCGCTATGAGGCTTTCTAAAATTGTGTATGCTGTGTCTAAGATATTAATTTTTAATTTCTTAAATTTTAATTTTAATTTTAATTTTTGCCATGATTAAATCATAGAGTTAAAGTATCCAACCTTGTGCAAATGGGGAGTTTGCGGTTGTGCAAATGGACTGTTTGCGGTTGTTTGCGGTGCGTTAAACGGGAGTTTGGTCTGTCACTGTGAAGCGGGCGTAACCCTTACACTCAGGGCCGCCATCAGGGGGTGACAGGGGTGACTCCTGTCAGGGGCCCAATGGGCCAGGGGGGCCCCATGAGGCAAGAACTAAAAAAAAAAAAAAAATTTTTTAACATTTTGGCAGCCACCAGTGGGTACTACAGCAGAGTGCTAATTGAGCATGGGAAATGTTATTACAAGGAGTAAAGTATTAGCATTTGAGAGGATTTCTGAGTGTGCACTAAACCACTAGGCACAGGGTGAGACAGACTTGGCACTTTGTTTCTACAGTGTGTGCTTGAGTCAGACAGCAGATCACTTTCATTTGCAGAGGAGGTAGGACTTACTTAGCAAGTGTTTTTTATTTCTTTGTGCAATTTTTTATTGTAACTTCAGTGTGGTAGTAGTTGTATGGTGTGGCCAGGGGTCCATAAAAACAATTTTTTTTAGCAGCAGTGTATTTATGATTATTTGACAATGCAGTGGAAATCCTATGTTTAAAACCATGCAGAAATGTTTCCTCCTCAATAAACAAATGGAAGTTGCCCTTTTGGCAGATATGCATTTTTATTTATATATATATATATATATATATATATATATATATATATATATATATATATTACATTCCAGTTTACTGCCCCTTTATGCAAGGACTTTCCAGATGCAAGGAGGCATTTTATCTAAGATTTTTACATCTGCATAAAATGTTATACTCTCAGACTAAGATTGCTCAGTGTTTGAAATGAGACAGGTTAACTTAAAACTGTTCAGTTTACACTACAGCTGACTTAATTTTGAAATACATACCAACAAGCCTAAATCCTGCATTTAACCAGATCTAATGGTATGAGTACCACAGCTTATGGTTTCACCAAGACCATATGGAGTTCAGCATTTTCAAAATCCATAAAGTACAGCTGACAGCTGGGAGCATTTGTACACTATATTTGAAGTGGTGCTCTTGGTTGGGGAAAATGGGGGAAAAACAAACAAACATATGTCAACCTTTTAAAAGTACTTTTCTTCATCTAGTCATCTACCCAGATCATTAATGTACAATTTTGAATTCACAGACTTATTTTTGTTTACACATTTACAAATATGATTATTTAAAAAGTGATCTCTTAATTTCTGCAGTTGTCTGTTCCTTTTTAGGACATTTTGACCTTACTAATGATTATTCACATCTTTCTACAGACTTTGAGACTAATGAGACCTTTACGGAAGTCACCAATCCACCATTTAACCTTTAAATTATGGTTTAGGCAGTTCAGGGCCCTTCCTTTCAGCCACTGCATGCTGTTGTGATTTAGTTGGCATCTTCCTTTACAAAAAGGTAATCAGTACTTCATATTTTGATTTCTAAATCTCCTTTCTTTTTACAAAACTGTAGTCTACCTCATTACTGGTCAGGTCAATGTAATAAAGTGCTGAGTGTCTGTTTGGATGTCTGAGTGTGTTTGTGTGTTTCTTTGCGTGTCTGCTAGAGTGTCTATATGTGAATCTTTATGCGTGAGTGTGTGTGTTTCAGTGTATGAGTGTGTCTGTGTGTTTGTATGTTACTACCTTTACAACATTTCCAAGTTTAAATAGACACTTAAGAATAAAGTGCATATACGTTTTAGTCACTTGGTCAAAAATTGTACATGTCAAAGGGGGGGGGCGGGGGCCCTGATCAATGGTTAAGTCAGGGGCCCCAAAATTTCTAGTGGCGGCCCTGCTTACACTACCTGATCGATACAACATCATACCTGATGTTTTAAAGCACGTTATTCCAAACAATTTAGGAATGTTAGGTGATTTATGCCCTTTATGGATTAAAACCAGACTCTGCATCAACTATGTAATTTTCCATGGGAGTTTTGCCATGAATCCCCCTCCGGCATGCCACAGTCCAGGTGTTAGTCCCCTTGAAACAACTTTTCCATCACTGTTGTGGCCAGAAAGAGTCCCTGTGGGTTTTAAAATTTGCCTGCCTATTGAAGTCTATGGCGGTTTGCCCATTTGCAAACTTTTGCAGAAATTCGCGTTCGCCGTTCGCGAACACTAAATTTTATGTTTGCGACATCACTACTCTACACTCTCTCTCAGTTATGCCATCTTTATAAATATAACCTCTACACTCTCAGTTATGTCCATCCTTATAAATATAACCTCTACACTCTCAGTTACGCTCATACTTATCAATATAACCTCTACACTCTCAGTTACGCCCATCCTTATAAATATAACCTCTACACTCTCTCTCAGTTATGCTCATTCTTATAAATATAACCTCTACACTCTCTCTCAGTTACTCTCATCCTTATAAATATAACCTCTACACTCTGTTACGCCCATCCTTATAAATATAACCTCTACACTCTCTCTCAGCTATGCCATCCTTATAAATATAACCTCTACACTCTCAGTTACACTCATCCTTACAAATATAATCTCTACACTCTCTCTCTCAGTTACGCCCATCCTTATAAATATAACCTCTACACTCTCAGTTATGCCCATCTTTATAAATATAACCTCTATACTCTCTCTCAGTTAAACTCATCCTTATAAATATAACCTCTACACTCTCAGTTACGCCCATCCTTATAAATATAACCTCTACACTCTCTCTCTCAGTTACGCCATCCTTATAAATATAACCTGTACACTCTCTCTCTCAGTTACGCCATCCTTACAAATATAACCTCTACACTCTCTCTCTCAGTTATGCCATCCTTAAAAATATAACCTCTACACTCTCAGTTATGCCCATCTTTATAAATATAACCTCTATATTCTCAGTTATGCCCATCCTTATAAATATAACCTCTTTACTCTCTCTCTCAGTTACGCCATCCTTACAAATATAACCTGTACACTCTCTCTTTCAGTTACTCCATCCTTATAAATATAACCTGTACACTCTCTCTCTCAGTTACGCCATCCTTATAAATATAACCTGTACATTCTCCCTCTCAGTTACGCCACCCTTACAAATATAACCTCTACACTCTCTCTCTCAGTTACGCTCATCCATAAAAATATAAATTCCACACTTTCAGTTATGCCCATCATCATAAATATAACCTCTATACTCGCTCTCAGTTACGCCCATCCTTATAAATATAACCTCTACACTCTCTCTCAGTTACTCTCATTCTTATAAATGTAACCTCTACACTTTCTCTCAGCTATGCCATCCTTATAAATATAACCTCTACACTCTCAGTTACACTCATCCTTACAAATATAACCTCTACACTCTCTCTCTCAGTTACGCCCATCCTTATAAATATAACCTCTATACTCTCTCTCAGTTAAACTCATCCTTAGAAATATAACCTCTACACTCTCAGTTACGCCCATCCTTATAAATATAACCTCTAAACTCTCTCTCTCAGTTACGCCCATCCTTATAAATATAACCTCTACACTCTCAGTTATGCCCATCTTTATAAATATAACCTCTATATTCTCAGTTATGCCCATCCTTATAAATATAACCTCTTTACTCTCTCTCTCAGTTACGCCATCCTTACAAATATAACCTGTACACTCTCTCTTTCAGTTACTCCATCCTTATAAATATAACCTGTACACTCTCTCTCTCAGTTACGCCATCCTTATAAATATAACCTGTACATTCTCCCTCTCAGTTACGCCATCCTTACAAATATAACCTCTACACTCTCTCTCTCAGTTACGCTCATCCTTAAAAATATAAATTCCACACTTTCAGTTATGCCCATCATCATAAATATAACCTCTATAATCGCTCTCAGTTACGCCCATCCTTATAAATATAACCTCTACACTCTCTCTCAGTTACTCTCATTCTTATAAATATAACCTCTACACTCTCTCTCAGCTATGCCATCCTTATAAATATAACCTCTACACTCTCAGTTACACTCATCCTTACAAATATAACCTCTACACTCTCTCTCTCAGTTACGCCATCCTTATAAATATAACTTCTACACTCTCTCTCTCAGTTACACCCATCCTTATAAATATAACCTCTATACTCTCTCTCAGTTACACTCATCCTTATAAATATAACCTCTACACTCTCAGTTACGCTCATCCTTATAAATATAACCTCTACACTCTCATTTACGCCCATCCTTATAAATATAACCTCTACACTCTCTCTCAGTTATGCTCATTCTTATAAATATAACCTCTACACTCTCTCTCTGTTACTCTCATTCTTATAAATATAACCTCTACACTCTCTCTCAGCTATGCCATCCTTACAAATATAACCTCTACAGTCTCTCAGTTACGCCATCCTTATAAATATAACCTGTACACTCTCTCCCTCAGTTACGCCATTCTTATAAATATAAACTCTACACTCTCTCAGTTACGCCATCCTTATAAATATAACCTGTACACTCTCTCTCTCAGTTACGCCATCCTTACAAATATAACCTCTACACTCTCTCTCTCAGTTACGCCATCCTTATAAATATAACCTCTACACTCTCAGTTATGCCCATCTTTATAATATAACCTCTATATTCTCAGTTATGCCCATCCTTATAAATATAACCTCTTTACTCTCTCTCAGTTACGTACGCTCATCCTTAAAAATATAAATTCCACACTCTCAGTTATGCCCATCCTCATAAATATAACCTCTATACTCGCTCTCAGTTATGACCATCCTTATAAATATAACCTCTTTACTCTCTCTCAGTTACGCTCATCCTTAAAAATATAAATTCCACACTCTCTCTCAGTTACGCCCTTCCTCATAAATATAACCTCTATACTCGCTCTCAGTTACGCTCATCCTTATAAATATAACCTCTATACTCGCTCTCAGTTACGCCTATCCTTATAAATATAACCTCTACACTCTCAGTTACGCCCATCCTTATAAATATAACCTCTATACTCTCTCTCAGTTATTCTCATCCTTATAAATATAACCTCTATACTCTCAGTTACGCCCTTCCTCATAAATATAACCTCTATACTCTCTCTCAGTTACGCCCATCCTTATAAATATAACCTCTATACTCTCTCTCAGTTACGCCCATCCTTATAAATATAACCTCTACACTCTCTCAGTTATGCCATCCTTAAAAATATAACCTCTACACTCTCAGTTATGCCCATCTTTATAAATATAACCTCTATATTCTCAGTTATGCCCATCCTTATAAATATAACCTCTTTACTCTCTCTCTCAGTTACGCCATCCTTACAAATATAACCTGTACACTCTCTCTTTCAGTTACTCCATCCTTATAAATATAACCTGTACACTCTCTCTCTCAGTTACGCCATCCTTATAAATATAACCTCTACACTCTCTCTCTCAGTTACACCATCCTTATAAATATAACCTGTACACTCTCTCTCTCAGTTACGCCATCCTTATAAATATAACCTGTACATTCTCCCTCTCAGTTACGCCACCCTTACAAATATAACCTCTACACTCTCTCTCTCAGTTACGCTCATCCATAAAAATATAAATTCCACACTTTCAGTTATGCCCATCATCATAAATATAACCTCTATACTCGCTCTCAGTTACGCCCATCCTTATAAATATAACCTCTACACTCTCTCTCAGTTACTCTCATTCTTATAAATGTAACCTCTACACTTTCTCTCAGCTATGCCATCCTTATAAATATAACCTCTACACTCTCAGTTACACTCATCCTTACAAATATAACCTCTACACTCTCTCTCTCAGTTACGCCCATCCTTATAAATATAACCTCTATACTCTCTCTCAGTTAAACTCATCCTTAGAAATATAACCTCTACACTCTCAGTTACGCCCATCCTTATAAATATAACCTCTAAACTCTCTCTCTCAGTTACGCCCATCCTTATAAATATAACCTCTACACTCTCAGTTATGCCCATCTTTATAAATATAACCTCTATATTCTCAGTTATGCCCATCCTTATAAATATAACCTCTTTACTCTCTCTCAGTTACGCCATCCTTACAAATATAACCTGTACACTCTCTCTTTCAGTTACTCCATCCTTATAAATATAACCTGTACACTCTCTCTCTCAGTTACGCCATCCTTACAAATATAACCTCTACACTCTCTCTCTCAGTTACGCTCATCCTTAAAAATATAAATTCCACACTTTCAGTTATGCCCATCATCATAAATATAACCTCTATAATCGCTCTCAGTTACGCCCATCCTTATAAATATAACCTCTACACTCTCTCTCAGTTACTCTCATTCTTATAAATATAACCTCTACACTCTCTCTCAGCTATGCCATCCTTATAAATATAACCTCTACACTCTCAGTTACACTCATCCTTACAAATATAACCTCTACACTCTCTCTCTCAGTTACGCCATCCTTATAAATATAACTTCTACACTCTCTCTCTCAGTTACACCCATCCTTATAAATATAACCTCTATACTCTCTCTCAGTTACACTCATCCTTATAAATATAACCTCTACACTCTCAGTTACGCTCATCCTTATAAATATAACCTCTACACTCTCATTTACGCCCATCCTTATAAATATAACCTCTACACTCTCTCTCAGTTATGCTCATTCTTATAAATATAACCTCTACACTCTCTCTCTGTTACTCTCATTCTTATAAATATAACCTCTACACTATCTCTCAGCTATGCCATCCTTACAAATATAACCTCTACAGTCTCTCAGTTACGCCATCCTTATAAATATAACCTGTACACTCTCTCCCTCAGTTACGCCATTCTTATAAATATAAACTCTACACTCTCTCAGTTACGCCATCCTTATAAATATAACCTGTACACTCTCTCTCTCAGTTACGCCATCCTTACAAATATAACCTCTACACTCTCTCTCTCAGTTACGCCATCCTTATAAATATAACCTCTACACTCTCAGTTATGCCCATCTTTATAATATAACCTCTATATTCTCAGTTATGCCCATCCTTATAAATATAACCTCTTTACTCTCTCTCAGTTACGTACGCTCATCCTTAAAAATATAAATTCCACACTCTCAGTTATGCCCATCCTCATAAATATAACCTCTATACTCGCTCTCAGTTATGACCATCCTTATAAATATAACCTCTTTACTCTCTCTCAGTTACGCTCATCCTTAAAAATATAAATTCCACACTCTCTCTCAGTTACGCCCTTCCTCATAAATATAACCTCTATACTCGCTCTCAGTTACGCTCATCCTTATAAATATAACCTCTATACTCGCTCTCAGTTACGCCTATCCTTATAAATATAACCTCTACACTCTCAGTTACGCCCATCCTTATAAATATAACCTCTATACTCTCTCTCAGTTATTCTCATCCTTATAAATATAACCTCTATACTCTCAGTTACGCCCTTCCTCATAAATATAACCTCTATACTCTCTCTCAGTTACGCCCATCCTTATAAATATAACCTCTATACTCTCTCTCAGTTACGCCCATCCTTATAAATATAACCTCTACACTCTCTCAGTTATGCCATCCTTAAAAATATAACCTCTACACTCTCAGTTATGCCCATCTTTATAAATATAACCTCTATATTCTCAGTTATGCCCATCCTTATAAATATAACCTCTTTACTCTCTCTCTCAGTTACGCCATCCTTACAAATATAACCTGTACACTCTCTCTTTCAGTTACTCCATCCTTATAAATATAACCTGTACACTCTCTCTCTCAGTTACGCCATCCTTATAAATATAACCTGTACATTCTCCCTCTCAGTTACGCCATCCTTACAAATATAACCTCTACACTCTCTCTCTCAGTTACGCCCATCCTTATAAATATAACCTCTATACTCTCTCAGTTAAACTCATCCTTATAAATATAACCTCTACACTCTGTTACGCCCATCCTTATAAATATAACCTCTACACTCTCAGTTACGCCCATCCTTATAAATATAACCTCTATACTCTCTCTCAGTTACTCTCATTCTTATAAATATAACCTCTACACTCTCTCTCAGCTATGCCATCCTTATAAATATAACCTCTTCACTTTCAGTTACACTCATCCTTACAAATATAACCTCTACACTCTCTCTCTCAGTTACGCCATCCTTATAAATATAACCTCTACACTCTCTCTCTCAGTTACGCCATCCTTATAAATACAACCTGTACACTCTCTCTCTCAGTTACGCCATCCTTACAAATCTAACCTCTACACTCTCAGTTATGCCCATCTTTATAAATATAACCTCTATATTCTCAGTTATGCCCATCCTTATAAATATAACCTCTTTACTCTCTCTCTCAGTTACGCCATCCTTACAAATATAACCTGTACACTCTTTCTTTCAGTTACTCCATTCTTATAAATATAACCTGTACACTCTCTCTCTCAGTTATGCCATCCTTATAAATATAACCTGTACATTCTCCCTCTCAGTTACGCCATCCTTACAAATATAACCTCTACATTCTCTCTCTCAGTTACGCTCATCCATAAAAATATAAATTCCACACTTTCAGTTAAGCCCATCCTCATAAATATAACCTCTATACTCGCTCTCAGTTACGCCCATCCTTATAAATATAACCTCTACACTCTCTCTCAGTTACTCTCATTCTTATAAATATAACCTCTACACTCTCTCTCAGCTATGCCATCCTTATAAATATAACCTCTACACTCTCAGTTATACTCATCCTTACAAATATAACCTCTACACTCTCTCTCTCAGTTACGCCATCCTTATAAATATAACCTGTACACTCTCTCTCTCAGTTACGCCATCCTTATAAATATAACCTGTACACTCTCTCTCTCAGTTACGCCCATCCTTATAAATATAACCTCTATACTCTCTCTCAGTTACACTCATCCTTATAAATATAACCTCTACACTCTCAGTTACGCTCATCCTTATAAATATAACCTCTACACTCTCAGTTACGCCCATCCTTATAAATATAACCTCTACACTCTCTCTCAGTTATGCTCATTCTTATAAATATAACCTCTACACTCTCTCCCTGTTACTCTCATTCTTATAAATATAACCTCTACACTCTCTCTCAGCTATGCCATCCTTACAAATATAACCTCTACAGTCTCTCAGTTACGCCATCCTTATAAATATAACCTGTACACTCTCTCAGTTACGCCATTCTTATAAATATAACCTCTACACTCTCTCTCTCAGTTACGCCATCCTTATAAATATAACCTGTACACTCTCTCTCTCAGTTACGCCATCCTTACAAATATAACCTCTACACTCTCTCTCTCAGTTACGCCATCCTTATAAATATAACCTCTACACTCTCAGTTATGCCCATCTTTATAATATAACCTCTATATTCTCAGTTATGCCCATCCTTATAAATATAACCTCTTTACTCTCTCTCTCAGTTACGCCATCCTTACAAATATAACCTGTACACTCTCTCTTTCAGTTACTCCATTCTTATAAATATAACCTGTACACTCTCTCTCTCAGTTATGCCATCCTTATAAATATAACCTCTACACTCTCTCTCTCAGTTACGCCATCCTTATAAATATAACCTCTACACTCTAAGTTATGCCCATCTTTATAATATAACCTCTATATTCTCAGTTATGCCCATCCTTATAAATATAACCTCTTTACTCTCTCTCTCAGTTACGCCATCCTTACAAATATAACCTGTACACTCTCTCTTTCAGTTACTCCATTCTTATAAATATAACCTGTACACTCTCTCTCTCAGTTATGTCATCCTTATAAATATAACCTGTACATTCTCCCTCTCAGTTACGCCATCCTTACAAATATAACCTCTACACTCTCTCTCTCAGTTACGCTCATCCATAAAAATATAAATTCCACACTTTCAGTTATGCCCATCATCATAAATATAACCTCTATAATCGCTCTCAGTTACGCCCATCCTTATAAATATAACCTCTACACTCTCTCTCAGTTACTCTCATTCTTATAAATATAACCTCTACACTCTCTCTCAGCTATGCCATCCGTATAAATATAACCTCTACACTCTCAGTTATACTCATCCTTACAAATATAACCTCTACACTCTCTCTCTCAGTTACGCCATCCTTATAAATATAACCTGTACACTCTCTCTCTCAGTTACGCCATCCTTATAAATATAACCTCTACACTCTCTCTCTCAGTTACACCCATCCTTATAAATATAACCTCTATACTCTCTCTCAGTTACACTCATCCTTATAAATATAACCTCTACACTCTCAGTTACGCTCATCCTTATAAATATAACCTCTACACTCTCTCTCAGTTATGCTCATTCTTATAAATATAACCTCTACACTCTCTCTCTGTTACTCTCATTCTTATAAATATAACCTCTACACTCTCTCTCAGCTATGCCATCCTTACAAATATAACCTCTACAGTCTCTCAGTTACGCCATCCTTATAAATATAACCTGTACACTCTCTCTCTCAGTTACGCCATTCTTATAAATATAACCTCTACACTCTCTCTCTCAGTTACGCCATCCTTATAAATATAACCTGTACACTCTCATTTACGCCCATCCTTATAAATATAACCTCTATACTCTCTCTCAGTTACTCTCATTCTTATAAATATAACCTCTACACTCTCTCTCAGCTATGCCATCCTTATAAATATAACCTCTTCACTTTCAGTTACACTCATCCTTACAAATATAACCTCTACACTCTCTCTCTCAGTTACGCCATCCTTATAAATATAACCTCTACACTCTCTCTCTCAGTTACGCCATCCTTATAAATACAACCTGTACACTCTCTCTCTCAGTTACGCCATCCTTACAAATCTAACCTCTACACTCTCAGTTATGCCCATCTTTATAAATATAACCTCTATATTCTCAGTTATGCCCATCCTTATAAATATAACCTCTTTACTCTCTCTCTCAGTTACGCCATCCTTACAAATATAACCTGTACACTCTTTCTTTCAGTTACTCCATTCTTATAAATATAACCTGTACACTCTCTCTCTCAGTTATGCCATCCTTATAAATATAACCTGTACATTCTCCCTCTCAGTTACGCCATCCTTACAAATATAACCTCTACATTCTCTCTCTCAGTTACGCTCATCCATAAAAATATAAATTCCACACTTTCAGTTAAGCCCATCCTCATAAATATAACCTCTATACTCGCTCTCAGTTACGCCCATCCTTATAAATATAACCTCTACACTCTCTCTCAGTTACTCTCATTCTTATAAATATAACCTCTACACTCTCTCTCAGCTATGCCATCCTTATAAATATAACCTCTACACTCTCAGTTATACTCATCCTTACAAATATAACCTCTACACTCTCTCTCTCAGTTACGCCATCCTTATAAATATAACCTGTACACTCTCTCTCTCAGTTACGCCATCCTTATAAATATAACCTGTACACTCTCTCTCTCAGTTACGCCCATCCTTATAAATATAACCTCTATACTCTCTCTCAGTTACACTCATCCTTATAAATATAACCTCTACACTCTCAGTTACGCTCATCCTTATAAATATAACCTCTACACTCTCAGTTACGCCCATCCTTATAAATATAACCTCTACACTCTCTCTCAGTTATGCTCATTCTTATAAATATAACCTCTACACTCTCTCCCTGTTACTCTCATTCTTATAAATATAACCTCTACACTCTCTCTCAGCTATGCCATCCTTACAAATATAACCTCTACAGTCTCTCAGTTACGCCATCCTTATAAATATAACCTGTACACTCTCTCAGTTACGCCATTCTTATAAATATAACCTCTACACTCTCTCTCTCAGTTACGCCATCCTTATGAATATAACCTGTACACTCTCTCTCTCAGTTACGCCATCCTTACAAATATAACCTCTACACTCTCTCTCTCAGTTACGCCATCCTTATAAATATAACCTCTACACTCTCAGTTATGCCCATCTTTATAATATAACCTCTATATTCTCAGTTATGCCCATCCTTATAAATATAACCTCTTTACTCTCTCTCTCAGTTACGCCATCCTTACAAATATAACCTGTACACTCTCTCTTTCAGTTACTCCATTCTTATAAATATAACCTGTACACTCTCTCTCTCTCAGTTATGCCATCCTTATAAATATAACCTCTACACTCTCTCTCTCAGTTACGCCATCCTTATAAATATAACCTCTACACTCTAAGTTATGCCCATCTTTATAATATAACCTCTATATTCTCAGTTATGCCCATCCTTATAAATATAACCTCTTTACTCTCTCTCTCAGTTACGCCATCCTTACAAATATAACCTGTACACTCTCTCTTTCAGTTACTCCATTCTTATAAATATAACCTGTACACTCTCTCTCTCAGTTATGTCATCCTTATAAATATAACCTGTACATTCTCCCTCTCAGTTACGCCATCCTTACAAATATAACCTCTACACTCTCTCTCTCAGTTACGCTCATCCATAAAAATATAAATTCCACACTTTCAGTTATGCCCATCATCATAAATATAACCTCTATAATCGCTCTCAGTTACGCCCATCCTTATAAATATAACCTCTACACTCTCTCTCAGTTACTCTCATTCTTATAAATATAACCTCTACACTCTCTCTCAGCTATGCCATCCGTATAAATATAACCTCTACACTCTCAGTTATACTCATCCTTACAAATATAACCTCTACACTCTCTCTCTCAGTTACGCCATCCTTATAAATATAACCTGTACACTCTCTCTCTCAGTTACGCCATCCTTATAAATATAACCTCTACACTCTCTCTCTCAGTTACACCCATCCTTATAAATATAACCTCTATACTCTCTCTCAGTTACACTCATCCTTATAAATATAACCTCTACACTCTCAGTTACGCTCATCCTTATAAATATAACCTCTACACTCTCTCTCAGTTATGCTCATTCTTATAAATATAACCTCTACACTCTCTCTCTGTTACTCTCATTCTTATAAATATAACCTCTACACTCTCTCTCAGCTATGCCATCCTTACAAATATAACCTCTACAGTCTCTCAGTTACGCCATCCTTATAAATATAACCTGTACACTCTCTCTCTCAGTTACGCCATTCTTATAAATATAACCTCTACACTCTCTCTCTCAGTTACGCCATCCTTATAAATATAACCTGTACACTCTCTCTCTCAGTTACGCCATCCTTACAAATATATCCTCTACACTCTCTCTCTCAGTTACGCCATCCTTATAAATATAACCTATACACTCTCAGTTATGCCCATCTTTATAATATAACCTCTATATTCTCAGTTATGCCCATCCTTATAAATATAACCTCTTTACTCTCTCTCAGTTACGCTCATCCTTAAAAATATAAATTCCACACTCTCAGTTATGCCCATCCTCATAAATATAACCTCTATACTCGCTCTCAGTTATGACCATCCTTATAAATATAACCTCTTTACTCTCTCTCAGTTACGCTCATCCTTAAAAATATAAATTCCACACTCTCTCTCAGTTACGCCCTTCCTCATAAATATAACCTCTATACTCGCTCTCAGTTACGCCCATCCTTATAAATATAACCTCTATACTCGCTCTCAGTTACGCCTATCCTTATAAATATAACCTCTACACTCTCAGTTACGCCCATCCTTATAAATATAACCTCTATACTCGCTCTCAGTTATTCTCATCCTTATAAATATAACCTCTATACTCTCAGTTACGCCCTTCCTCATAAATATAACCTCTATACTCTCTCTCAGTTACGCCCATCCTTATAAATATAACCTCTATACTCTCTCTCAGTTACGCCCATCCTTATAAATATAACCTCTTTACTCTCTCTCTCAGTTACGCCATCCTTACAAATATAACCTGTACACTCTCTCTTTCAGTTACTCCATTCTTATAAATATAACCTGTACACTCTCTCTCTCAGTTATGCCATCCTTATAAATAAAACCTCTACACTCTCTCTCTCAGTTACGCCATCCTTATAAATATAACCTCTACACTCTAAGTTATGCCCATCTTTATAATATAACCTCTATATTCTCAGTTATGCCCATCCTTATAAATATAACCTCTTTACTCTCTCTCTCAGTTACGCCATCCTTACAAATATAACCTGTACACTCTCTCTTTCAGTTACTCCATTCTTATAAATATAACCTGTACACTCTCTCTCTCAGTTATGTCATCCTTATAAATATAACCTGTACACTCTCTCTCAGTTACGCCATCCTTACAAATATAACCTCTACACTCTCTCTCTCAGTTACGCTCATCCATAAAAATATAAATTCCACACTTTCAGTTATGCCCATCATCATAAATATAACCTCTATAATCGCTCTCAGTTACGCCCATCCTTATAAATATAACCTCTACACTCTCTCTCAGTTACTCTCATTCTTATAAATATAACCTCTACACTCTCTCTCAGCTATGCCATCCGTATAAATATAACCTCTACACTCTCAGTTATACTCATCCTTACAAATATAACCTCTACACTCTCTCTCTCAGTTACGCCATCCTTATAAATATAACCTCTACACTCTCTCTCTCAGTTACGCCATCCTTATAAATATAACCTGTACACTCTCTCTCTCAGTTACGCCATCCTTATAAATATAACCTCTACACTCTCTCTCTCAGTTACACCCATCCTTATAAATATAACCTCTATACTCTCTCTCAGTTACACTCATCCTTATAAATATAACCTCTACACTCTCAGTTACGCTCATCCTTATAAATATAACCTCTACACTCTCTCTCAGTTATGCTCATTCTTATAAATATAACCTCTACACTCTCTCTCTGTTACTCTCATTCTTATAAATATAACCTCTACACTCTCTCTCAGCTATGCCATCCTTACAAATATAACCTCTACAGTCTCTCAGTTACGCCATCCTTATAAATATAACCTGTACACTCTCTCTCTCAGTTACGCCATTCTTATAAATATAACCTCTACACTCTCTCTCTCAGTTACGCCATCCTTATAAATATAACCTCTACACTCTCTCTCTCAGTTACGCCATCCTTACAAATATAACCTCTACACTCTCTCTCTCAGTTACGCCATCCTTATAAATATAACCTGTACACTCTCTCTCTCAGTTACGCCATCCTTACAAATATAACCTCTACACTCTCTCTCTCAGTTACGCCATCCTTATAAATATAACCTATACACTCTCAGTTATGCCCATCTTTATAATATAACCTCTATATTCTCAGTTATGCCCATCCTTATAAATATAACCTCTTTACTCTCTCTCAGTTACGCTCATCCTTAAAAATATAAATTCCACACTCTCAGTTATGCCCATCCTCATAAATATAACCTCTATACTCGCTCTCAGTTATGACCATCCTTATAAATATAACCTCTTTACTCTCTCTCAGTTACGCTCATCCTTAAAAATATAAATTCCACACTCTCTCTCAGTTACGCCCTTCCTCATAAATATAACCTCTATACTCGCTCTCAGTTACGCCCATCCTTATAAATATAACCTCTATACTCGCTCTCAGTTACGCCTATCCTTATAAATATAACCTCTACACTCTCAGTTACGCCCATCCTTATAAATATAACCTCTATACTCGCTCTCAGTTATTCTCATCCTTATAAATATAACCTCTATACTCTCAGTTACGCCCTTCCTCATAAATATAACCTCTATACTCTCTCTCAGTTACGCCCATCCTTATAAATATAACCTCTATACTCTCTCTGTTACGCCCATCCTTATAAATATAACCTCTATACTCTCTCTCAGTTACGCCCATCCTTATAAATATAACCTCTACACTCTCTCAGTTATGCCATCCTTAAAAATATAACCTCTACACTCTCAGTTATGCCCATCTTTATAAATATAACCTCTATATTCTCAGTTATGCCCATCCTTATAAATATAACCTCTTTACTCTCTCTCTCAGTTACGCCATCCTTACAAATATAACCTGTACACTCTCTCTTTCAGTTACTCCATCCTTATAAATATAACCTGTACACTCTCTCTCTCAGTTATGCCATCCTTATAAATATAACCTGTAGATTCTCCCTCTCAGTTACGCTCATCCTTAAAAATATAAATTGCATACTCTCAGTTATGCCCATCCTCATAAATATAACCTCTATACTCGCTCTCAGTTACGCCCATCCTTATAAATATAACCTCTATACTCGCTCTCAGTTACGCCTATCCTTATAAATATAACCTCTACACTCTCAGTTACGCCCATCCTTATACATATAACCTCTATACTCGCTCTCAGTTATTCTCATCCTTATAAATATAACCTCTATACTCTCAGTTACGCCCTTCCTCATAAATATAACCTCTATACTCTCTCTCAGTTACGCCCATCCTTATAAATATAACCTCTATACTCTCTCTCAGTTACGCCCATCCTTATAAATATAACCTCTATACTCTCAGTTACGCCCATTCTTATCAATATAACCTCTATACTCGCTCTCAGTTATTCTCATCCTTATAAATATAACCTCTACGCTATCTCTCAGTTACGCCCATCCTTATAAATATAACCTCTACGCTCTCTCTCAGTTACGCCCATCCTTATAAATATAACCTCTACGCTCTCTCTCAGTTACGCTTTTCTTATGAATATAACCTCTAGATTTTCTCTTACACCCATCCTTATAAATATCTTCAGTCTCTCCTTAAAGTGAAGGTAAACTTTGTTGAATGAAAGCCCATTTTTTAAAAATACTATTAAAACAGGGGCACTTTCATTCATCAAAGTTTACAAAGCAGCCGTTTTGTTAAACAAAATACCTTTTTTTTCTTTTCACAACTAGAGCAGCTCCTCCCACATAGAGATCCTCTATTCACACGTCAGCAATGACTAATCCTGCTTCCTCCAATCACAGCTTTTCCCCCAGGGTAGTCATTACCTGAGGCCATGTTGTGATTGTCTGAGGCCGCAGGAATACTCATTGCTGACGTGTGAATAGAGGATCTCTAGGTGGGGGAAGCTGCTCTAGCTGTGAAAAGAAAAGTAATTTTTTTAACAAAACGGCTGCTTTTTAAACTTTGATGAATGAAAGTGCCCCTGTTTTTAATAGTATTTTTAAAAAACGGGCTTTCATTCACCAAAGTTTACCTACACTTTAACAATGCTTGTTTCAATTATCCATCACACAAAGAAATTTAATACAGACTATATATCTTATATAAAGATTGGATTGGAATTTGGGTTCCATTCTCTCCCTTTTCACTTTATTGCAGAGAATCACTTGCCAACCTTACTGTGGAAGCTGCAGCTGTGGTTCAATCCTGTTATCACTGTTTATCCTCCGCCAACAGTAATAAGTAATGTACAGCAAGGATGGACCTTCACTTCTCAATCTATCTGATTGTACTTTTTATATTTTTTTCTGACATGGTAACATTTTTAGTTGGGGCCACATAACTATTCTTTATTGTTTTGAGACTACAAAATCATAACAATATACACACCAGATTTTACATCTCCATCGCCTAGATTATGAGTTGTGCGTCAACAGGGATGCGTTGCTAACTTGCAGTTTATTCTCACCGCTCACTTTCCTGCAGTGCTGGTATTACGGGTTTTTATCAACCCGGCGTTAACAGGCAAGAAGTGAGCGTAGAGCAAAATTACGTTCCACACTGCACTCCAATACCAGCGCTGCTTAAGTGAGCGGTGAGCTGGTTATACGTGCTCGTGAACGATTTCCCCATAGACATCAATGGGGAGAGCCGGCTGAGAAAAAGTCTAACACCTGCCAAAAAGCAGCGTAAAATAGACTTGTGCGCAGCGGAAACATTTGTTTTGGTTTGTTTTAGATCAATTTGGATGTTTTAGAATTTCGTTTTCGGATCAATTCGAATTCGGATACATTTGAATGTATTCGTTTTGGATTCATTCAGATTTGAATACATTTGAATGTATTTGGTTCGGATTCGATTCGTAAATTCGGAAGTTCGGTATATGTTAGGTGGGATGTGCTGTGTATTAGACTAGTGCTGTGTGCTGTGTATTAGACTAGTATTATGTACTGTAATATTAGGTGTAACCCATAGCAGAGCGATATAACCTAATATACTGTACAATACTAGTGTAATTGTGATTAGTCCATGGCCATCCGAATGTAATGAATAAATCCGAACTAATTCGGATTTATTTGTTAGTTTCGGTGCTACGGTAATTCAGAAATTCAAATCGATCCGAAGCTCCGAATTTGATAAATTCGTACGAATTTTGATTCGGAATGAAACGAAACGCACATGTCTAGCATAAAACTCAGTAACGCAGCCCCATTGATTCCTATGGGGAAAAACACATTTTATGTTTACACCTAACACCCTAACATGAACCCTGAGTCTAAACACCCCTAATCTTACACTAATTAACCCCTAATCTGCCACCCCCAACGTCGCCACCACTATAATAAACATATTAACCCCTAACTCCCACATTGCAAACACTATTTAAATATTATCAACCCCTAATCTGCCGCCCATAACATCGCCGCCACCTACCTACATTTATTAACCCCTAATCTGCCGTCCCCAACGTCGCTGCTGCTATTTTATATTTATTAACCTCTAAATCTAAGTTTTACCCTAACCCTAACACCCCCTAACTTAAAGATAATTTTAATAAATCTAAAGAAAAATTCCTATCATTAACTAAATAATTCATATTTAATACTAAATACTTACCTATAAAATAAACCCTAAGCTAAGTTACAATAACACCTAACACTACACTACAATTAAATAAATTCCCTACATTAAATACAATTAAATAAATTAAATAAAATTAGCTAAATTACCAAAAAAAACAAACACTAAATTACAGAAAATAAAAAACAAATTACAAGATATTTAAACTAATCACACCTAATCTAAGAGCCCTATCAAAATAAAAAAGCCCACCCAAAATAAAAAAACCCTAGCCTAAACTAAACTACCAATAGCCCTTAAAAGGGCCTTTTGCGGGGCATTTTCCCAAAGAAATCAGCTGTTTTACCTGTAAAATAAAATACAAACAACCCCCCCAACAGTAAAACCCACCACCCACACAACAAACCCCCAAATAAAAGCCTAACTAAAAAAACCAAAGCTCCCCATTGCCCTGAAAATGTCATTTGGATGGGCATTGCCCTTAAATGGGCATTTAGCTCTATTGCAGCCCAAAGCCCTAACCTAAAGAATTAACCCACCCAATACACCCTTAAAAAATCCTAACATTAACCCCCGAAGATTCACTTACCGGTAGAAGTCTTCATCCAAGCGACAAGATGTCCTCAACAAAGCCAGCAGAAGTGGTCCTCCAGACGGGCAGAAGTGGTCCTCCAGATGGGCAGAAGTCTTCATCCAGATGGCATCTTCTATCTTCATCCTTCCAACGCAGAGCGGCTCCATCTTCAAGACATCCGGCGCAGAGCATCCTCTTCTTTCGATGGCTAATGACGAATGAAGGTTCCTTTAAATGACGTCATGATGGCATCCCTTGAATTCCGATTGGCTGATCAGCCAATCGGAATTAAGGTTGAAAAAAATCCTATTGGCTGATGCAATCAGTCAATAGGATTGAACTTCAATCCTACTGGATGATCCAATCAGCCAATAGGATTGAGCTCGCATTCTATTGGCTGTTCCAATCATTCAATAGAATGCAAGCTCAATCCTATTGGCTGATTGCATCAGCCAATAGGATTTTTTTCAACCTTAATTCCGATAGGCTGATAGAATTCTATCAGCCAATTGGAATCTAAGGGACGCCATATTGGATGACGTCATTTAAAGGTACCTTCATTCATCAAGAAGACGTCGTTGGAAGAGGATGCTCCGCGCCAGATGTCTTGAAGATGGAGCAGCTCCGCGCTGAATGGATGAAGATAGAAGATGTCGTCTGGATGAAGACTTCTGCCCGTCTGGGGGACCACTTCTGCCTGTTTGGAGGACCACTTCTGCCGGCTTCGTTGAGGACATCTTGCCGCTTGGATGAAGAATTCTCCCGGTAAGTGAATCTTCGGGGGTTAGTGTTAGGATTTTTTAAGGGTGTATTGGGTAGGGTTTTTTTTTAGGTTAGGGCTTTGGGCTGCAATAGAGCTAAATGCCCTTTTAAGGGCAATGACCATCCAAATGCCCTTTTTCAGGGCAATGGGGAGCTTAGGTTTTTTTAGTTAGGGTTTTATTTGTGGGGTTGTTTGTGTGGGTGGTGGGTTTTACTGTTGGGGGGGTTGTTTGTATTTTTTTTACAGGTAAAAGAGCTGATTTCTTTAGGGCAATGTCCTGCAAAAGGCCCTTTTAAGGGCTATTGGTAGTTTAGTTTAGTCTAGGGGTTTTTTTTATTTTTGGTGGGCTTTTTTATTTTGATAGGGCTATTAGATTAGGTGTAATTAGTTTAAAGATCTTGTAATTTGTTTTTTACTTTATGTTTATATGTTTTTTTGGTAATTTAGCTAAGTTTATTTAATTTATTTAATTTAATTGTATTTAATGTAGGGAATTTATATAATTGTAGTGTAGTGTTAGGTGTTATTGTAAGTTAGGTTAGGTTTTATTTTACAGGTAAATTTGTATTTATTTTAGCTAGGTAGTTAGTAAATAGTTAATAACTATTTAGTAACTATTCTATATAGTTAAAATAAATACAAACTTGCCTGTAAAATAAAAATAAACCCTAAGCTTGCTACAATGTAACTATTAGTTATATTTTAGCTAGCTTAGGGTTTATTTTATAGGTAAGTATTTAGTTTTAAATAGGAATAATTTAGTTAATGATAGAAATTTGTATTTAGATTTATTTAAATTATATTTAAGTTAGGGGGTGTTAGGTTAGGGTTAGACTTAGGTTTAAAGGGTTAATAAATTTAGAATAGTGGTGGCGACGTTGGGGACGGCAGATTAGGGGTTAATAAGTATAATGTATGGGGCGCGTGACGGGGATGGCAGATTAGGGGTTAATAATATTCAACTAGTGTTTGTGAGGTGGTAGTGCGGCGGTTTAGGGGTTAATATGTTTATTATAGTGGCAGTGATGTCTGGAGCGGCAGATTAGGGGGTTAATAATTTAATTTTAGTGTTTGCGATGCGGGAGAGCCTCAGTTTAGGGGTTAATAGGTAGTTTATGGGTGTTAGTGTACTTTTTAGCACTTTAGTTATGAGTTTTATGCTACAGCTTTGTTGCGTAAAACTCATAACTACTGACTTTAAAATGCGTTGGGAATCTTGTTGGTATAGACTGTACCGCTCACTTTTTGGCCTCCCAGGAAAAACTAGTAATACCAGTGCTATGGAAGTCCCATAGAAAAAAGCCTTTACGAAATTTACGTAAATTGATGTGCGGTAAGGCCAAAAAAAGTGTGCGGTACACCTATACCTGCAAGACTCGTAATACCAGCGGGTGTAAAAAGCAGCATTAGGACCGGATAACACTGCTTTTTTACCTTAACGCACAACTCGTAATGTAGCTGTATGTGTTTAGGTTACCAGCTGCTTATCCCAGTATCTTAACTAACGTGTCCTACTAATTTTTCAATCTTAACATTTTTAAAGTTGAGGTATTACTCTTCTACCCTTTGTCAGTGATCGCCTTAGTTCAATATGTCATTATTTATTAAATTAACAGCAATAGTTAAAACCTTCGCAAAAGGGTTATACATTTTCTAGCTTTAGACAAATATTTATATAATAAACTCTCTTAATACTTTTAGTAATACATTATTTCATAAGGCATTTTACAGTTATCCTTGCTTCCTTTAATGCATTCTATTACACACCCTTATTTACTTTCATTCTTGTTAGTATATTGTATTTCCTTTACAGAAAGCAATTAAATAGCAGATGGCTAACGGCTGACACCAGAGGGAGAAAAGTATAATTTAATTTATAAAAGCATTTAAGATGACAAAACAACAAATGTGCCACCTCACATTGGGCTAGGTTAAGAGTGACGTGCGTATTTCAGGTTGAAAGTAAACATGTTCACTTAGGCGCAATCTAATTTAACGCGACTTTAGAAATCTGATTAACTGTTACGCAAGACAAAAAAGTGGAAACTTCAAAAATACATTGAAAGTTCAGTTACAAATCATAATAACACTCGGCCAGATTACGAGTTTTGCGTTATGAGTGAATCGGTAAAAACTTGCAAGTTATTTTCACCGCTTACCTTTAATAGCGCTGCTATTACAGGTTTGCAAAAGCCCGGCGGGCGATATGGCTGCCTTGAGCTCTATACCGCACACAAATACCAGCGCTGCTTTGAGCTGCTTTGACGTGCTCATACACGATTTCCCCATAGACATCAATGGCGAGAGCTGGCTAAAAAAAGCCTAACACCTGCAATGACGGAGCGTAAAGCTCCATAACGCAGCCCCATTGATGTCTATGGGGAAAGAAAATGTATGTTTACACCTAACACCCTAACATTAACCCGAGTCTAAACACCCCTAATCTGCTGCCCCCGACATCGCCGCCACCTGCCTACACTTATTAACCCCTAATCTGCCACACCCAATTTTGCCGCCACCTACATAAATTTATTAACCCCTAATCTCCCGCCCCAATGTCTCCGCCACCTACGTAAATTTATTAACCCCTAATCTGCCGCCCCTAACGTTGCCGCCGTCAATATACTAAAGTTATTAACCCCTAAACCTCTGGCCTCCCACATCACTAACACTAAATAAATATATTAACCCCTAAACCTAACCCAAAGTCTAACCTTAACACTAACACCCTAACTTTAATATAATTAAAATAAATCTAAATAAAACTTACTGTTATTACCTAAATAATACCTATTTAAGACTAAATTTATTGGGTGGGTTTTATTTGTAGCTTAGGGTTTGGGCAATGTAAAAGAGCTAAATGCCCTTTTCAGGGCAATGGGGAGCTTAGGTTTTTTAGGTAGGTTTTTATTTGGGGGGTAGGTTGTGTGGGTGGTGGGTCTTATTGTTGGTGGGTTGTTTGTATTTTTTTTTACAGGTAAAAGAGCTGATTTCTTTGGGACAATGCCCCGCAAAAGGCCCTTTTAAGGGCTATTGGAAGTTTAGTGTAGGCTAGGGGTTTTATTATTTGGGGGGTTTACTTTGATAGGTCTATTAGATTAGGTGTAATTCATTTTTATTTTTGATAATTTATTTTTTTATTTTGTGTAATTTAGTGTTTATTATTTTTTGTAATTTAGATAAATGTATTTTTTTAATTTTATTGTAATGTTAGGTGTTAGTGTAACTCAGGTTAGGTTTTATTTTACAGGTAAATTTGTATTTATTTTAACTAGGTAGCTAGTAAATAGTTAATAACTAATTTATTAACTAGTCTACCTAGTTAAAATAAATACACAACCTACCTGTTAAATAAAAATAAAACATAAGCTAGATAACTATTAGTTATATTGTAGCTATCTTAGGTTTTCTTTTACAGGTAAGTATTTATTTAGTTTTAAATAGGAATAATTTAGGTATTAATAGTAATTTTAATTTGGAATTATTTAATTAGGTTAAGTTAGTGGGGGTTTTGGGTGGGCGGAGCCTTGGCCGCACTGGAATATGGCAGCTTAAGTGTAGAGCTCTGCAGCCCTAAGTCGTAGAAAACCGACTTTACAATGTGCTCCTAACTAATTTATACCATCCATCTGACACCGATGGCAGACCTGAACAACAACCCTGCACAACCCCAAGGTAGAAAAATTGTTTACCCAGGGAGACGATAACGCCAACACCTACACTCCCCCATTAACGAAGATCCCGGGGCCTAATTAATCAACAGGCCCGCTTTCGAGTAACCTGCGAAACCACCCGGAGCCTCTACAACACAGAACAGGCACCTGGAACCTGTGCGCAATTCAGTGTTACCCCCCGCCCCAACCCCGGCTCCTGAAACTGTCTCAGACCGATCCGACCCGGCATCTGCAGAGGAGCCCTTGTGAGCACCGGCGCTCCCACTATACCCCCACACGCGACACAGCGGTAAGTTAACACCAGAACACCTGCACTTACCGAGAGTCATCTATGAGTAGTGGGGGCCTTCAACAGAGGAGCGCTCCTGAAGTGGACACCTCACTCCACACTAGGGTGATAAAAGCTACCACCCGGGGACACATACTCGGCGCCCACGTGGCCTGAGAGCCCTAGCACGCATAGTAAGGAAAAAAAAAAAAGACAAGACACCAGAGAAGGGGCTGCTGAACTCTCACTGCATAAACCTAACACCCGTGTGTAGAGCTGCAGCAAAGCTGCACTACCTTAATAGTACAACCTTACCGCAGTGCTGGGGGGAAAAATAAAATAAAGGGATAAACAGCAATTACAACAAATACTCAAAAAAAAAGAACACCACAAAAAAAAAACCAAAAATATAATAAAAAGCAAAAAAAGAAAAAAAGAAAAGGACAAAACCACAAACAAGGGGAAACAACAGTAGAGCCCTGTGCACATACTGCTGGGAACCCACAGACTTTTCCCCAGGGGTTTACAAACTGAAAATTAATACTGTCCTACATACAGGTGCTGCACTTTAATACCAATGGTTAATGCCAAACAAGAAACCCCACCAAACTAACAAAGACTGCACAACTGTCAACCATGAATAATTATTTGAAACCTGCTGACCCCCCTGCTCCTCTCCTCCAGAGACACTCATGTAAAGAAGAGCAAACTAAGCCACTGAACCACAGTATCCCACCTTACACCTGCAGAAACTGTCTAATTATGTTACCAAAGAAGAACTTAAGCATCTATCTTCAAAAGAAGATATAAAGTCTTGCCATGCAGGAAGTAAAAGATTTATTTTGTAGAACTCAAACAAGACATTAAAGGGGTGGAACACAGAGTGCAAAAATGGGAAGAAACCAGTCAAAAACACAACACAGATCTCCAACTCCAGGGAGAAAACACTCAGCTACATGCGGACATGATACAAAATCTCATGGACCGCATGGAGACTTAGAAAATAGGAGCCCGGCCGTAATAAAGTCAGGATACGCGGGATCCCTGAATCAGTTTCCCCAACTGCCATCATGGGGGTATCTACAAAGCCTCTTCCGCACCATAAAAAAAGCACCGTCAGGCTCCTGAAATACCAATTGAAAGGGCCCATCCGTGCACTTCGTCCCAGACCTCCCAATAAAGCCCCTCCGAGAGAGCTGATTGTAAA
Organism: Bombina bombina; assembly: GCF_027579735.1. Classification (NCBI taxonomy): domain Eukaryota; kingdom Metazoa; phylum Chordata; class Amphibia; order Anura; family Bombinatoridae; genus Bombina; species Bombina bombina. Next base: position 1,135,223,006 of record NC_069500.1, read on the forward strand.
GCTACTTTCGTTCAGGGACAAGGATGAGAAATTATGAGAGGTTCAAGGGCGAACACCTCACTTACCCATGCTGGCACAGACATACAGATTTATTCGGATCTCTGCCCCTACTACCCTACAAAAATGCAGGGACATAAAAGTTCATCACATCTGTCCTTAGGGAAAAATGGAATCCCATATCGCTGGGGGTTTCCCCACATGTATTATCGCTACCAAAGACAACACTACCTCCATCTTCCTGCACTATACCGGACCTGGCTACATTTAACGACAATCTCAGCCTGAACATTCAACTTCCCCCATCAATTGCACACCTGCAAGAGAATAACCCCACAGAACCAACAACACTAAAAGAGGGCGCATCATGAGTCTTCTCTCAAAGCAAATCTGCTCAGAACACGTCTCCGGCTTTTATCTTTAACTAGAGCGGACAGTTTTGTGGAGTTGTGTTATGGACTTTTTATGAACGAGACCTGCCTTCATGTCAGAAGGGTAACTTAGGATGCAAAATGTTTATCTGTTATTCACTGATTGTTCATTTATTGTTCACTTGTTATTTAAGTTCTTGACACTTGACATAAACCATCCTAACGCCCCAGTGGTACATACACACCCTACAATAGACCTGGAGGCGCCACTATAAACACTATACACACACATTTGCACATACACAGAACATCGCACCACACACAAATCTCTAATAACGCATCCGCCTCCCTGGGCATTAAAAAAAAAAAAAAAAAATAATAATAAAAAAAATTATATATATTTTTCTTTCTACCAAGTATAATTATGGATACATTCCTGTCATCAGTCATACGCTACATGCTAGCACTCCATAGCTAACACACCTGAAAAACAAACAGGCTAGGTCATAAGGTTTTAGACTAGGCGTACTACTACCCCTAGTGTTTTTCTTCTTTTGTTATATTACTACATTGATTGCTGGTGATTATCTATCACAAGCGCTACTGTTCATTCTTGTTTTTGTTATTAACCTTTTCAGCCCTATTGTTACATATATAAAGGTACAACTTATTATTTGACACCCTCTTACCACCCCCTACCCTGCCCCGCTAACCCACGTTCCCCGTGACTCTCCTCACCCTCCTCCCCCCCGGGTACAACAAAAAATGCAGTCACATACAAATAGGAACATCTTGCGAGGGATTGAGTTAATCACAATAAATGTGAAAGGGTTAAACCAACCCAGGAAAAAGATCCATAGTCTTAAGAGACCTCCAAAAATTGAAAGGAGATAATCATACTCCTTCAGGAGACCCACTTTAATAAGGGGCCACGAACCAAGTGGTTTCAGAAACACTACACACAGGCATTCTTTGCGTCAAACTCAAATAAACACAATGGAGTGGGTATTCTGCTTCACTCCAGGATCTCGTTTCAGCACACTCAAACGATAAAAGATTCAGAGGGCCGCTATATCATTGTCACAGGCCTGCTGTACAATAATCCGGTGACAATAGTGAACCTCTACTCCCCAAACACACTTCAAGCTCCCTTCTTTAAAAAGCTAAAACAAACAATTCTAGAAACACAGACAGGCATCCTCCTCATGGGAGGAGACTTTAAATGTAGGCCCTAAACCCAACCCTGGATACCTCAGACGGCTCCTCAGCACCACCTCTAAAACCCTCAAGACAATTGGATCCCTCTTAAAAGACCTAAAGGTCCACGACACTTGGCGCATAACCCACCCTAACTCAAAAAACTACACCTTCTTCTCCCACCCCCACAATAAATACTCAAGAATTGACTATATTTTTACTGACACCCTAGGTCTAACACTCATATCAGACAGGCAACATCCATCCAATTACCCTGGTCAGAGACCATGCCCCCCGTCTCATGTACGAATACAATGGCCAGATCTGCCGGTCTCCTCCTTCGTGTGGAGATTGGACGACACTCTACTAGACATTACAATTAACACAAAATGAAATTAATAAAACACTTTCAAGAATACTTCCAATTAAAACCTGACTGACACATTGCCCCTCACAACCATATGGGAGGCCACACATGTGTACTAAGGGGAGAACTCATTAAAATAAAGGCCAAACAACAGAGATTGAAAAGAGAAAGACTTAATACACGTCTAACACAACTCTCACAGCATGAAACCGCACACAAACGTGACCCCCTTAACAAGTCCTTCTTGGTTAAACTAGAACAGACCAAAGCGGACCTTCTAAACCACCTACAAGAAGAGCAACAAAGAAAAGCCCTTTTTTCTGAAACAAGTGTTCTATGACCAGAACAATAAAGCAGGGAAGTCACTAGCATGCGCCATAGCTCGGCGTAAACTTAATACCCACATACACAAGATCACAGACAAACTGAACAGAACACAACATGACGCCAAAAACATTGCCAAAACTACAGTATTCTGTACAACCTTTACCCCACTATATCAGACCCCACTGAATTCCCAGATGGCACTCCGAATGTCCCAGCCATGAAACAATACCTAGCTAGAGCGGGAACCCCTTCCCTATCGGAGGAAGAAAAATCCTCCCTGGAAGCTCCATTTACCCTCACAGAAATTTTAAATGCCATTAAGGAATTACCCACAGGGAAAAGCCCCGGCCCCGATGGACTAGGATCCAAATACTACAAAGTCTTCGCTCAAACTTTGGCCCCCCACCTTCTAGCCATCTTCAACAATACAGCTGAGATAGCTTACCTTCCCAAGACTATGCTGGAAGCGCATGTAATCGTGCTCCCGAAAACTGATAAACCCCCCAATAAACCCGAAAACTTCCGTCCAATCTCCCTGCTTAATTCGGACATAAAACTCCTAGCTAAACAGCTTGCGAACAGACTTAATAGATTTCTACCCCAACTCATCTCCACTGATCAAGTTGGCTTTATCCCGAACAGAGAAGCAAGAGACAATACGCTTAAAGTGATACAACTTCTCACTTACGCCCACAATACCCAAACTCCCATGTCCCTTCTCTCTACCGATGCCGAGAAGGCATTTGACCGTGTCAACTGGTCCTTCATGCTCTCCACACTGACTAAAATGAACATTGGCCCAAAATTTATGAATATGATAATGTCCCTGTACTCTTCCCCAAATTCCAGAGTGCACGTTAATGGTGTTCTATCAGTACCTTTCGAAATAACTAACGGTACCAGACAGGGCTGCCCACTATCACCGATCCTATTTGCTATCAAAATGGAACCTTTAGCTTGTAGAATAAGAGACAACCCCAAAATTAAAGGCCTTCAAATCCAGTCCACAACCTACAAACTGCCATGTACGCTGACGATGTCCCTACTCAATACTAACTGATACAGCCCACTCACTACCCGAAGTCCTAACAGAATTCAAACAATATGGCCCAAGTATCTAATTTCCACTAAATCTCAATTAAATCCGAACCTCCTTAATATTAGCGAGCCCAAAGAGATCTTTTCCGCTATTAAGAGTCACTGCCCCCATAAAAATTGTAGAGAGAGAGATTCGCTACCTAGGCATCACCATCACCCCCCTCCCCGACGGACTTAGTAGAAGTAAATTACAAAACACTAAAGGAAAAAATCATAACAGATCTATCCAGCTGGAAAAAAAAACACATCTCCTGGCTAGGCCGTATCAACATAATCAAAATGAATGTACTGCCTACAGTGTTATATCTGTTGCAAACTATACCGATCCCCCCATCCACCCCATACATCCAGCATATACAACAAGCCATTGAAAAATACACATGGCAGGATATTAAACCAAGGATCAATAGGAACACGATTTACAAGTCGAGATTAATGGGAGGGGTGAGCTTACCTAACCTACACCTCTATAGACAGGCTATCACCCTACAACGAGACGCCGAATGGTGCCAGAACCTGGCACACAAGGCTTGGATAAAACTGGACTCTGACATACTTAAATGTCACAACATGGGTTCCTTGCTATGGCTCCCACATAGACTCCGCTCACCCCAAATTTCGCGATACCCACTACTGAAAGAGACACTTGCCACATGGGATGGCATTGCTGCTACGCAGAGCTCCATCACATCTCCTACCTCACCCTTGGTCTCGGTTCATAACAACCCCTCCATAGGCTTTCAAGTCGCAGCAGGGAATATGGGCGGTAACCCCCCTCTCAGCAGACTAGCAATATCCAACGCCTTGAACCAATCCAACCTCAAAACCCAGAGGGAGCTTGCGGAGTGGATCCCTGACAGCTTCTCATCCTGGTTTCGCTGTGCCCAACTGCATCACTACATCACTACACACAGACATAGACCTTTCACCTATCCTCCGACCACTTACCCCATTTTGAAACACTTTGTACGCAAAGTGTTTACCAAAACACCTTATCTCAATACTCTATAACATGCTGCAAAAAAGTGACACTAGATAACATCCCTTCATATGTGGGGAGCTGGCACAGTGAACTCGGGTTTCGAAATAGATCCGAAGACTGGCCAAAATATTTGAAGCCACCAAAAGGTGCTCGGTTTCTGCCAAATCCCAGGAAACACAATACAAATTCTTAAGTAGATGGTACTTAACCCCCCATAGAATCAAAAGAATATACCCCAATTCCACTGACAGGTGCTGGAGGGGCTGTGGCCAAATAGGCTCGATGTTACACATTTGGTGGGACTGCCCCAAGCTAGGAGATTTCTGGAAAGAGATCTTTGATGAGATCATCCATAAATTAGACACAACAATTCGCCTAACACCCACGACGCTTCTTTACACATGGACTTACCAAAACTCACTACCGCACATTAGACAAAGCTCTCCTCACGATCATGCTGAATGGAGCAAAAAACCCTTATCCCTCAAAAATGGAAAACCGATTCCATTCCCCACTCTTTTAGAGTGGAGATCAATAGTCTCAACTCATCTTCAACTGGAAAGGTTCCACTACCTTAAAGCGGGCCAGCCTGACGTACACAAATTAATGCTGATGACATGGGAAAGAAATCCAGTCGGATGATTGGATCTGGCGTACGCTGGAAATTAGGCCTAGTTAGCCCACCAGAACCTTCCTCCTCCCTCTCTGATTAACACATACCAACATCTCTGACCTTACCCGCCCTTCCCCCACCCTCCCCTTGCTACCCCTCCCCCTCCTCCATCCCTCAATCCCTAACTTCTATTATCAGTGTTAAAACTACTATTACTATTGTTTATCTTTTCTATTGTTTTGAGTAAGATAGTATATTACTAGTTTGTTCAACAGTTATTGCTCAGATTTCAAACTTGTAAGCAAAAAAAAAGAAAAAGAAAAAAGAAAGGAAAAGTGGGGCAAAATTCACACACAGCACCGGCAATGGCAATGGTCGACCAATGGGACAGGTCACCAACTTACTCTGAGAGACTTTGGACTGAGAGCTAACCACAAATATTTATGTTCTTACTAAGCCTGATCGGCCAAACCCCTATAGTACACATTTCTTGCTGCTGACTGTGTTCTTTGTATGCTTATTTGATTTTAAATAAAGATTTGCCTTGAAAAAAAAAAAAAAAAAAAGTTAGTGGGGGTTAGGGTTACGTTAGGATTAGGGTTAGACTTAGGGTTAGGTTTAGGGGTTAATAACTTTAGTATAGTGGTGGCGACATTGGAGGCAGCAGATTAGGGGTTAATAAGTGTAGTTAGGTGGTGGCAACATTGGGTGCAGCAGATTAGGGGTTAATAATATTTAACTAGTGTTTAATGTTGCGGGAGTGCTGCGGTTTAGGATTTAATAGGTTTATTATAGTGGCGGCGATGTTCGGAGCGGAAGATTAGGGGTTAATAATTTTATTTTAGTATTTGCGATGCGGGAGGGCCTCGGTTTAGGGGTTCATAATTAGTTTATGGGTGTTAGTTTACTTTGTAACACTTTAGTTATGAGTTTTATGGTACAGCTCTGTAACGTAAAACCCATAGCTACTGACTTTCAGGTGGCGGTACAGATCTTATAGTTATAGGCTGTACCACTCACTTTTTTGGCCGGACAGGCAAACTCGTAATACCAGCGCTATGGAAGTCCATAGAAAAAGAACTTTTTGAAAAGGTGTGGGTAGTTATGTTGCGTTACGGCCAAAAAGGTGTGCGGTACAGCTATACCTACAAGACTCGTAATACCAGCCCTTCACAGTCTTATACCTGAAAACATGTAAAATCATATTTATGCAATATTCATATTTAATAATGTGTTTAACTGTGTATTTACTGTAACTATTTCCCATTCCAATGTTCTTCACATAGGGGAATATGTTCTAAGTATTTTTAAATAGATATTATTATATATAGACACAAACACACAGGATCAGGCAAAAGTAACGCCCCTTTTTCATGAGCTTGTAGAAGTAACGCCCTTTTTTTCATTGTTCCAGTTTCCCTAAAATGAGTGAGGGCAATTAAACTGATTCTAAGTCTGTAATAAAAGATTTGATATAGATTACAAGGCTCATGAAAAAGGGGTGTTACTTCTGCTTGGCCGTGTGTGTGTGTGTGTGTGTGTATGTATGTATGTATGTATGTATATATATATATATATAAATACACACACACACATATATATACAGTATATATAATTATAGTATATATATATACTATATATATATATATATATATATATATACATACAACAACAATTAAAATTATGGGGGGGCGAAAAGTGAGTTTAAAATCCTCTACTAAATACAGAATATAGAGAAAATAACTCATTGTGTAAACTATTTACAGATATAGACAAGTTAGAAGACTTGCTTTTCCCACAGAAACACTCTGATTACATTGTTTCCAATGCAGCAAAGGATTCTGGGTGAGATATGCAAATGAGGTTCACAATGACTCACTTTTTTTACTTTTAGCCTGCTTTTTAAGGCAGACTTCCTTTTAACGCCATAGCACCGACGCATTACACAGTTTTTAAGCTTAGCTAGGGTTAGGACAGTAATTCAGGACCAATCCCAGGACAGCTGTTTTGTGGCTTTTGCACTTATCAGCTGGGAGTAGGTTGAATCACTGCTTGGTAAAGTTGATTTCTGGGGGAAATACAACAATTAAAATTATGGGGAGGCGAAAAGTGAGTTTAAAATCCTCCACTAAATACAAAATGTAGAGAAAATAACTCATTGTGTAAACTATTTACAAATCTAGACAAGTCCTAATCCTAGCTAAGCTTAAAAGCTGTATAATGTGGCGATGCTATGGCGTAAAGGGAAGTCTGCCTTAAAAAGCAGACTAAAAGTAAAAAAGTGAGTCATCGTGAGCCTCATTTGCATATCTCTCCCAGAATCCTTTGCTGCATTGGAAACAATGTAATCAGAGCATTCTGTGGGAAAAGCAAGTCTTCTGACGTCTAGATTTGTAAAAAGTTTACACAATGAGTTATTTTCTCTACATTTTGTATTTAGTGGAGGATTTTAAACTCACTTTTCGCCTCCACATAATTTTAAAAAAAATTGTATTTCCCCCAGAAATTAACTTTACCAAGCAGTGATTCAACCTACTCCCAGCTGATAAGTGGCAAAAACCATGAAACAGCTGTCTTGGGATTGGTCTGAATCACTGTCCTAACCCTAGCTAAGCTTAAAAGCTGTGCAATGCATCGATGCTATGGCGTAAAGGGAAGTCTGCCTTAAAAAGCAGGCTAAAAGTAAAAAAGTGAGTCATTGTGAACCTCATTTGCATATCTCACCCAGAATCCTTTGCTGCATTGGAAACAATGTAATCAGAGCATTTCTGTGGGAAAAGCAAGTCTTCTAACTTGTCTAGATTTGTAAATAGTTTACACAATGAGTTATTATATATATATATATATATATATATATATATACACTGAATATATATATATATATATATATATGTGTGTGTTTGTGTATAGATATATATTTTACTGAAAACATTATATATATATATATATATATATATATATATACACACACACATACATACAGACATATACACACATATAAATATGTATTTAAGAATAAATATAACATATTCTTCTACTAAAGAACATTAAATGTGAAATATTCATATTTCATGTCAGGTTAGCACACTTGGTTAAACGCAAATAGGTTAGGGTTTGTTTTACTTTTTGCACTCTATTGAAGTCTATAGTGGAATACGTTAACGCCACATTCGAACTTTGTCTTTTTGTGCGAGTTGGGTTAGCACTTGTGCAAAAAAGTTTTACTTTCACACGCAAAAAGCCTCCATCTAGCAGAGTTAATGCAAGAGCAATAGCCATACACTGGTAATCTTGCCCGTTGTAGGGCATAGTCTTCCATAGTAACCATTCGGAGAACAAAATAAATTATAGATACTTAATTAAATACTAATTAAAACTACCTTTGGTAAACATAATATATCCACATTGAAAAAATAGGTAAAAGTGAACATTAGGTAAGAATCTCAAAAGCTCAGCAGGTTCAGAAAGCTGAATTTTAGAGGTAATTTTGAATTGACACACAAAAATGTATACTTGTGTGGTTAATTTTTAGGTACTTACCTTAGTCATTAAACTCAAGCAAGATTGGTTTATTGTATGTCTATGAGAAAGATTAACAAAATATTTAATAAAAAAATAAGTATTAACTATTTTATTACTACAATTTGTAATAAAACACAAACTTTATTTAAAAATATTATTAATAATAATTATATTTGCTTCAAATTTAGAGTTTTAATACCCCCCATACCTTATGTCAGTAAATTCTGTCTGATAGTATTTTTAAACTTAGAGGTAGCATTAATATAAATCAGCCAGGTACAAATGACCAAAGCAAGAACAGGGACCTGATGATCTAAAGCTCTCCCCTCAGATGATGATCTAATATGATCCTACAGCACTGTGAGATCCCTCACGAGATTCTAGAAAGGCAGATTTTGCAATACTTCTCTAAGGGGCATTACCTGTATTACTGGATGTGAAGTAGAGACAACCCAGTGCAATATGGTACTGCATTACCAAGAGTTTTGTTAAACTTACACTTTGCTATGTTGCATTTTATATTACTTTAGACTTCAGATTTTGTCCTTTGAGCTTTATTACATTTAAGCTTTGCACTTTCTGTTTCTTTCATAAAACGATGATGGCCCACAGTCATCCATAACATATGGGTTGTATTTCCTGGCACTCCTACTGCAATGCTCTGTGGTTATTGATATCTGCACTAGATGGGCTCTCTACTACATAATGCTGCAGCTGCATTGACATTGACATGCCATGTAAGCCAGTAAAGGGGTGCTGGGTAAGGTGTCTTTACACAGCACAGAGGCTATTTGTAGTACTCTGACACAGGTATAGCAAAGCCAGCGGACTTAACCTGACACCATTTTTTCTCCATATCATGTCCCTAACAGTTCTACTAGCATTTGGGAACATTATTAGGAAAGCCTTTGTCCCTTTTTAACACTCTGGCAACTTTAGGGATTATTATTTGAGCACTTTAAAAAATTATGTGTATGGCCATTTAAGAGAACCAGCAATAGCTTAGTACGGTTCAGTAGTGCAGACTCCGGTTAGGCTGGGGAACAGATTTTGACAGGGTTTGTGTGTGTATTATGCTTGGTACTCTATATTTTATTCACAAACAGACAAAAGTGTTTTTTTTTTTCATTATACAAAGACACCGGATTTACTCCCCGCAGTAGCTCTGCCCTCTCAGTGTTCACAGTCTTTTCTCTCTCAATCTAGAGCCAAAGTGACTATATTTCAGCTACAAAAGTTTGGTCCTGCTTCTAAACAGATTTAATCAGTGCCTGCCAATCCCAGGAAGGAGTTGAGTACCCATGCAGAAGCTACCAGGGCATTCTTAATGGCATTTTCTTATTTCTGGGGCTATAAAATTGATTACATTGTGAGATTGTATAAGTGTCTGATGGAGTGTTTTATAGTGTAAAGGACTCTCTACCAGTTTTCTAGGTTTTCTCTGTACTGTTTATTATAAGGTGTCATTGTATACTGTTATATAAGTACAAACATGGAAAAATGTATTTGTCCCCACTGATATTTCCACAGAAGAGTCAGTTACTGATATCCTTCTATAAACATATAAACAGTTGTAATCAAAATTAGTCAACTCCCATTGCAAATCAGGTTTATTGTCAACATTTACACACAGGGGCCTATTTATCAAGCCGTCAACCGCAAATACGCTGGAATTCCGCAGCGTAATTGTGGTGAGCCTGATTCGCCTTATTTATCAAAGGCTACAGACCGGCAAAAGTTGAATTTTGTGACGTAACATACGATCCGCCGGTCTCAGTTCGACACAGATTGATGCTTACATCACTACAGATGTTCTGAATGCAAATTCGGCACTATCTGACTACTTTTGCTACTTATCAAATAACTACCAGGTACGCTCGCCACTATTCCGGCCCAGCGTACCTGGTTTTCAATCTGCCACCCTGGAGGTGGCGGATGCCATAGGAATCAATGCGAGTCTGAAAGCAGCGAAAGCTCATGTTCGCTGCAGCCCGATATCCCATTGATTCCTATGAGAGAATAAAGTTACGTTTACACCTTACACCCTAACATGTACCCCGAGTCTAAACACCCCTAATCTGCCACCCCCTACACCGCCACCACCTACATTATACTTATTAACCCCTAATCTGCCGTCCCCAACGTCGCCGCCACTATATTAAATTTATTAACCCCTAAACCTAAGTCTAACCCTAACTTTAATCTAATTTAAATAAATCTAAATAAAATGACTATCATTAACTACATTATTCCTATTTAAAACTAAATACTTACCTGTAAAATAAACCCTAAGCTAGATACAATATAACTAAAAGTTTGTATTTATTTTAACTAGGTAGAATAGTTACTGAATAGTTATTAACTATTTAATAACTACCTAGCTAAAATAAATACAAAAGTACCTGTAAAATAAAACCTAACCTAAGTTAGACTAACACCTAACACTACACTATAATTAAATTAAATACAATTAACTAAATTATATACAATTATCTAAAGCACAAAAAAAACAAAACTCTAAATTACAGAAAATAATAACCAAATTACAGATATTTAAACTAATTACACCTAATCTAAAAGCCCTTTCAAAATAAAAAGCCCCCCCCCAAAGTAAAAAAACCCTAGTCTAAACTAAACTACCAATAGCCCTTAAAAGGGCCTTTTGTGGGGCATTGCCCCATAGTAATCAGCTCTTTTACCTGTAAAAAAAAAATACAAACAACCCCCCCAACAGTAAAACCCACCACCCACACAACCAACCCCCCCAAATAAAATACTATCTTAAAAAACCTAAGCTCCCCATTGCCCTGAAAAGGGCATTTGGATGGGCATTGCCCTTAAAGGGGCAGTTAGCTCTTTTGCAGGTCCAAAACCCTAACTTAAAAATAAAACCCACCCAATATACCTTTAAAAAAAAACTCACACTAACCCCCTGAAGATCGACATACCAGGAGACGTCTTCATCCAAGCCGGGGGAAGTGGTCCTCCAGACGGGCAGAAGTCTTCATCCCAGCCAAGCAGAAGTGGTCCTCCAGATGGCAGAAGTCTTCATCCAGACGGCATCTTCTATCTTCATCCTTCCGGCACGGAGCGGGTCCATCAGACGTGGAGCATCCTCTTCTGCCGACGACTACCCAACGAATGAAGGTTCCTTTAAGTGATGTCATCCAAGATGGCGTCCCTTAGACTCTGATTGGCTAATAGAATTCTATCAGTCAATCGAAATTAAGGTAGAAAAAATCCTATTGGTTGATCCAATCAGCCAATAGGATTGAGCTTGCATTCTATTGGCTGATTGGAACAGCCAATAGAATGCGAGCTCAATCCTATTGGCTGATTGAATCGGCCAATAGGATTGAACTTCAATCCTATTGCCTGATTGCATCAGCCAATAGGATTTTTTCTATCTTAATTCCGATTGGCTGATAGAATTCTATCAATATTATCAATAGTCAATATTATAGATGTTGTCTTCGGGAAATAGATGTATGAGTGCTGCCAGCATTGCTGCAGAGGTTGAAGGGGTGGGGGGTCAGCCTGTCAGTGTTCAGACCATATGCTGCACACTGCATCAAATTGGTCTGCATGGCTGTTATCTCAGAAGGAAGCCTCTTTTAAAGATGATGCACAAGAAAGCCTGCAAACAGTTTGCTGAAGACAAACAGACTAAGGACATAGATTACTGGAACCATGTCCTGTGGTCCGATGAGACCAAGATAAACTTATTTGGTTCAGATGGTGTCAAGCGTGTGTGGCGGCAACCAGGTGAGGAGTACAAAGACAAGTGTGTCTTGCCTAAAGTCAAGCATGGTGTTGGAAGTGTCATAGTCTGGGCCTGCATGAGTGCTTCCAGCACTGGGGAGCTACAGTTCATTGAGGGAACCATGAATGCCAACATGTTCTGTGACATACTGAAGCAGAGCATGTGACATACTGAAGCAGAGCATGATCCCCTCCCTTCGGAGACTGGGCAGCAGGGCAGTATTCCAACACGATAACAACCCCAAACACACCTACAAGGTGACCACTGCCTTGCTAAAGAAGCTGAGGGTAAATGTGATGGACTGGCCAAGCATGTCTCCAGACCTAAACCCTATTGAGCATCTGTGGGGCATCCTCAAACGGAAGGTGGGGAAGTGCAAGGTCTCTAACATCACCCAGCTCCATGATGTCGTCATGGAGGAGTGGAAGAGGACTCCATTGGCAACCTGTGAAGCTCTGGTGAACTCCATGCCCAAAAGGGTTAAGGCAGTGCTGGAAAATAATGGTGGCCACACAACATATTGACACTTTGGGCCCAATTTCGACATTTCCACTTAGGGGTGTACTCACTTTTGTTGCCAACAGTTTAGACATTAATGGCTGTGTGTTGAGTTATTTTGAGTGGACAGCAAATTTACACTGTTATACAGGCTGTACACTCACTACTTTACATTGTAGCAAAGTGTAATTTCTTCAGTGTTGTCACATAAAATGATATAATAAAATATTTACAAAAATGTGAGGAGTCTACTCACTTTTGAGAGATACTGTATGTATTTGAAATAGCTTCTTTTTTCTCTCTCAAAAACATGGCTATATAACTGGGCTGAGTCTGCAGGTATCTCTTTCTAAACATACAGCCTAATAGGTAGGAATTGCAATGTTAATTATGGTTGGAGGGTTGAATGAGCACAACCAGCTATTTCAGATACAACAAATATTTCCCTCCTAAGCCCCACTGGGAAGTTAATTAGTGTTATTGTCTCTTGTGTACATAGCTTTTGTACAGAAAAAAAAAAACATTTGTATCATATTTTCAATATAAGTAGCAGATTTAAAAGGCAAAACCATCTATTTTAAATAACAAAATAAAGGCAAATGTGTTATTTGCAAACAATGAAATGCACTATAGCAGGTATAAATGACCAGTGGGAACACATTAAGGTCTAGATTACGCGTGGCACGCTAACTGTTGTGCGCAGGCACAAAGGGGTTTATCATGACTCTTTGCACACGTCAGAACTAGCGGGCATATATTAGAAGTTGAGAGTAAATGCATTCACTTGAGCGTAATCAAACTTAACGGGTCGGGCTATAGTGATTTCAGAGTTTTGGTTAACTCTTACGCTCTATAGCTGGATAGATCATTTATACTACAGACACTAACTACTTAAAAAGAACCACTGACTGACTCATGAGTATTGTTACAGAGCCTTGCTTGTGTTTTAAAATTTTGTTTAATTTTTAATCAATCTCAATAAAAGTTATATTTTATTATGGCCTATCTTCGGAACAAGGTCTAATGTTATATAACAGGGAAACATATGTGCTACTATATGCATTTTTTTGGCCAGATCAGTGGCGTCACTAGGGGGGCGGGCCGCACCTGGGTGACACCCTCCAGGGGGTGATACCACAACATTTTTTTTTTTTTTTTACATTCTATTGAAATTCAAAGAAATACAATGTAGAGATGCACGTATGATGCCCACCAAACCGGTACGGTTACGGTACACTAAGTGCACACTGAAGAAGTAGGACCTTTTTGTAAAACAACTGTTTGACTAAAAAGTTGCATAAAAAATACATTTAACAGTACAGTTAAATCATAACACTGTCTAATAAAAAATAAATAAATTTTAAATTGCATAAAAAAGTTATAAGGACTAAAAGATATGAGGTCTCATATCTAATATCATGCAAAGGTATTTAAAATAGAGATACATACATACACATCTAAATATGCATATGTATGTATATGTATTTAAGAATAAATGTAACATATTCTTCTATGTGAAGAACATTGGAATGTAAAATATTAATATTTCATATTGGGTTAGCGCACTTGGTTAAAGACGATTGGGTTTGCACGTGATTATGGGGAATACATTAAAGTGTTTGCGATATTCTAAGATCAGCTTTTTGCATGCATTGGGTTAGTGCTCGTGTGAGAACTTTTTACTTTCAACTTGTAATATGCTCGCTACCCAACACGTGCAAAAAGCTTACTTCTAGCAGAGTTAACGCAGGAGCAATAAATAATCTCGCCCTAAATAAATAATTAAAGTTTCAAGGATGTTGTCCAATGCAAACATCCTGCTTGCTTCATAAAAAAAAAAAAAAAGGTTTGTAAAGTTGCTATGGGTATAAGGGACACATATACAAATCCCTAAATGTCTGCTTACTTTGTCACAAATTGTTAACATAAAGAAAGTGTTAAAAAAGGGAATAAAAAGAAAAGTATTTAAATACATGGACCAAAGTCGATTGAATACAAAATATATTCTAAATTTAAGCTACGCCCAAGCTAACTTGTTAGTTAATAGACTTTAACTTACAATTCATTACCAGTTCCTTTTTAATGGTGACTTGAACATGTTAATAAGGACAATGAATTAATTTGAGCAGCTGGTAACAATTTGATTTAAAGATGCTACTGGAAACTTTCAACTGAGCTGGGCTCTCTCTCTACCCCCACTGAGTGGTTGATGTCTTCTGCTGCCTCTTGTTTACATATCTTTTCTATATCCAATACTGCCGTTTTTAAATTTTTCACCATAGACTGCGCTTTCAGCAGTCAAAATCAACATTTTCAGTTGACAAAATAAAGTTAAAGAGCTATTTGTAAACCATTAAAGGGACATGAAACCAAAATTATTTATTTCATGATTTAGAAACAGCATGCAATTATAAACAACTTTCGATTTTACTTCTATTATCGAATTTGCTTCTTTCTCTTGATATCTATTGTGGAAAAGCATATGTAAATAGGTTCAGTAGCTGCTGATTGGTGGCTGCACATAGATGCTTCATGTGATTGGCTTACATATGTGTATTGCTATTTCTTCAACAAAGGATATCTGTAGAATGAAGCATATTAAAACACAGAAGTAAAATAAAATGTTTAAAATTCTATTCTCTGAATCATGAAGGAAAAAAAATGGGGTTTCATGTCCATTTAAATACACTTCAAAGGGTAACATTGATAATTGTAACTCATTAAAGAGGAGTAAATGTTACAGTTCAGTGTCATTAAAATACAAGACTCAAGCTGTATACTGTAACTTTAACCCTTTAAACGTGAATATAGTTGCAGCATACCCGTGACACCGAGCAAAGTCACTACAATATCCTGATGACTAAGTTTTTAAAATACTTTTTAGAAAGTTTAAAACAAATAAAACATTTCTAGGTTAGATAAAATTAAAAAAAGAGGATTGAAAATTAAAAATCTTTCCATTTTTATCTGCGTTTCACCTGATGAATTTAAATTGCATTAGTTTACTCAGCATTTGTCAGCCTAAGCACGTTTTGAACAGCCTCATTGATCACTGGGCTTGTTTACACAGTAATCACCTGTAAGTTATCAAATTTTAAGAACAATATTAAAGTTCTGACACGTCATACAAGCCAACACTGAACCTTGAGCTGTATTTACTTAAGTGCTAGTATTCTTTAAATCCTTAACTGGCATAAAACCAAAGGGACGAACTAAAGAAACAAACGCTTCATTTTATAGGAAGGAATATATTTCCTGATATGTTCCTCAACAGTCAGTTATAAAAAAATAGAATTCTAGTATGTGCTCCAGTACAATATAAATATATTTAATGGATATTTCAGACTCCCAAGATAATAAAAGAAAGTATTGAAAAGGTGCTTGTTGATCATTTACACGGAACAGGAATTCATGAGGTAGGTTAAACTACTGCACTTGTTTCTATTACGCAATTCTAAGGAAAAGAAAATATAATCACATGTAACGTTACTAAGTTATGTTTTATTTGCACTATAGTTCAGCTGCACTTATTTAATTAAATGTTTTTAATTAACTGTGTAATGTATTATTTATCTTACAGTTTTTCTTACCTGTAGACACAGACATGCATAGAAAGTCTGTAAGATAGTCAGAGGGTATGGAAACAACTTATTGACAGAACACCTGCAGATTATTTAAACAATAAAAGAATAGCCGCTATAATCATATGGTTTATAGTTGATAGTATAATGGCCCAGTAAAGTTAAAAGTGCTTTATTCACAATGAGGACTGTCGTTTTAATCCCCTAGGGATTCGGAGATCTAATTAAAGACAATCTGTTTATTGCACCCATATACACACTATAAAATATAGTATATTATTTTTCTTGGTTACAGAAATATTTAATATATATATATATATATATATATATATATACATACACAGTACATAGATATACACACACATACATACATATATATATATATATATATATATATATACACACATATGTATATCTATATATGAGTGTGTTTGTGTAGAAATAGTGAATACAAATTCTTCAAAATACATAGTGTTTATGTGTTAACCATGTAATTATTTGATTAACTTATCACTGTCTGTAGTATGGATTCCAAAGTAAGCATTATGACTACATATTAGTTTGTATAGATAAGAATTCAATGGCAAATGCTGATTTTCAAATAATTGACTCTTTTTAATATGGCTGAAATTTTCAAATGTGTTTAGTTCAATATTTTAATTGCTATCCTTGTGTAAACATGTGTTTATGTTTTAATTTATTTGAATGAAAAGGGATAGAATCATTAAAGAGACAGTAAAGTCAAAATTCAGACAGAAACATGCAATTTTAAACAACTTCCCAATGTACTTCTATTATCAAATTTGCTTTGTTCCTTTGGTATCCTTTGTTGAAAAGGATTCTAGGGAGCTAGCTGAACAAATCTGATGAGCCAATTACAAGAGGGAGCTAGCTGAACAAATCTGATGAGCCAATTACAAGAGGCATATATGTGCAGCTAGCAATCATTAGCTAGCTCCCAGTAACACATTGCTGCTTAGGAGCCTAGTCTACCTTGGTATGCTTTTCAACAAAGAATACCAAGAGAACAAAGCAATTTTGATCATATTGGTACATTGGAAAGATGTTTCAAATTGTATGCTGTATCTAAATTATGAAAGTTTAATTTTAACTTTGCAGCCCCTTAAATGAAGGCTGCATCAAAACTGCTTTATCAGAAGGTAGTATGGAGAGTAAAAATTGAAGTGGTATGGATTGTATGCAAGCAGTAGATTGTATGCTAAAATGTCTCCTGTGTCTATTGTTTCTCTAAGTAAAATTATTGTGTAATTAGAAACTGCAAGCAAATATCAAGTTGACTGCTAAACATACACAAGTGTTAGGTCCACATAAGGCAGTAAGTGATGTATTAATTTTCATTATAATTTTATTGTATTTTTTGCAACTGTATTATTTGTGTATAGACATATTCAGTGATGATCATTAACATAATAGATTATTTCTGAAAACATTTAGCCTGTGTCTTTGATGGACTATTAACTTTATGGTATTATGTCTTTATGACATGTAAATTGCTGAATTTCTAACCCACTTCTTGAAAGTAGAAAGTAGAATTTTTAGATTCCTATAGTAAATAAAATTACAAATATAGTGTCATTGCACTTGGGCCCTTGCCCCCCCCCCTCCAGCATAATGTCTGCACCCCCATGTCCACCTTGTTTTCCCATCCCACTCTGCCCAGGCTAGCCCAGCTCTGCATCGGCCCTGACCATGGCAACCCCAATCCAAGGTCCGTCCCTTACAAGGATTTCCTGGCCCCACAATACAACCCCACCCACAACAGTGGGCATCTAGGAAGTGCCCCCCTTATACCTATTTTTTGGAGATGCCACTGAAAAAATATAGATATTGATAGCAGTTAAGAATCAGAAGACTTGTTGAGTTTGATCCTTCTGCGCTTTATTTCAGTAGTGTTTGCAACAATGTATAACATTGCAAACACCGCTGCTATATAGAGCTCAACACACTTGTACATTCCTGAGCCAACATATGCATTCTCTTAACCAAAGTAAGTAAATTTGATAAACAAAATTAATCAGAAAGTTTTTTTTATTATTAATGCTGTAATTGAATCCTGAAAGTTAAATTTTGACTTTGATGTCATTTTGTAAAAAATACTTTGAGCATCAGTTTTATTAAACCCAGTAATATACTTTTTTATATCACTACTCTCCATGTTCTCCTGCCACTGCATTGTCTACCAAATCATCATACATATTAATTCCCTAATTTGACTTTTGTAACTATTTATATAAGTTTGAGCTCCTGTATAATTGTAAATTTCTGTGGTGTTAAATTTTAGATTCCACTCATTTGTCCAGTCCTCCATTTTTTATTTCACTACTCATTTGATAAACCTCTCATTAAAGATCAATTCTTTTACACATTTTTATCATCTACAAAAATATACCCTCCTTTGAGTGTCATTATGAATATCTCTGATAAATATATTACAAAGCAGGTCCAATAACTAATCCCTGAAGCATTCCAGTAGAGAGTGCCCTTTCTTAGAATGCATCCTATTAATTAAAAACTCTGCAGTGTATGCAGCACCTGAATTAGTTTGTTGTGTGGGATAAATGCTTTACAAAGAAACTAATATTTACCTTGGTATCAGCTTACAGCTTTAGATTCTACCCATGAGCGTGACACTGACTCTATACCCAATAGAGCTAACCACAAATGAGCAACTTTAACATTTATTATCTATTATCTGTGGTCCACTGTTTACTGATAAAACACTCCTAAGTTATATTGTCTGAACCTCTATTTTGAATATCTGCTCTGTCTATTTCTCTATAAGAATCTTGTACTTTGTTCTGCTTGAACTTTGTTTTATATTTCAGTTTATACGTCTGTGCTGTCACTAGATATTTTTTTTACTTAGTTTAACATACTTTGTTTATTATGTAATTTAATTATAAAGTGTATATCCCTATATTGCTTGATTAAAATGGCAATAACCTGCACCAACATGTAAACTGCTGTTTACCCCTGTTGATGCTAGAGGGGCAAGCACCCACTAATTTTTAAATAAAGACTCTCCTCTTTCAGAAGATGTATCTTTTAGGATATATCTGATCATCTTTAAAAATAATGATCACTGGCCCCATTAGAAAAAAAAGTGTGATTACCATAAAAATTGTAATCACGTACCTATAGTATTTAACTTATGAAAGGAGATAGTGGCTCCTCTAAAGGCAGCACACAACACACATGCATACAACAGAAGTCAGGAGATTACACATTTTCTAGCCAGGGGTCTCATACTCCTTTCGTTAGCTGTTGATTGCCATAGAAATTGTAATTCCATTTATACTAAGTGCCTTTTGTAGTAATCTGGGCTTTAAAAGGGAAACTAGCACCCCAAAATAAGCACTATAACAGGGCAAGTGAGACTCGTCTTTCAAAGGAGAGGCCACATGTTAAGTTGGCTATCACAAAGGGTGGAGTGTTCACTTGACAGAACAATTGGTATATGGGTGGGGTATTCCCTATGTTGCCCCCAAAAGACAAAATTAAGACCTTTTAGCCTCAAGAAGTGATCATCAGCTTTCAAATGAAAAGCCCTTTAAGTCCTTTGTAAGACTTCTTTGTAAGATAAATGTCAGGTGTTGGATGTCTCAGTGAGGTGGAAATAAGAAGCAGCTCAGTTTCAGACAGATTGATTTGTAGAAAACATCTAAGAGGAAATTGCAGAGAGACAGTTGGTAAACATAGCTTTTTGTGTAACATCAGCATATAAGTGGTACTGGAAGCTAAAGGAGAATATAAGTTTTTCAAGGGAAGATATATAGATAGAAAAAATCAAAAGACCCAAAGACAGAGCCTTGTGGTGCTCCTACTGAGAGAGGCAAAGGATCAGAAGATATGCTATTAAAGGAAACTGCAAACGAGTGGTTTGAGAGATAAGAAGAAAACCAGGAGTGTGCTATGTCTCTGATGCCAAGAGAATGTAGGATTTTTAAGAGAATAGTCAACTGTGTCCAAATGAGCAGATAGCTTCAGCTGATATCAGATCAGTTTTACTTTAGTAAAATAAGTTTCTGTTGTGTGTTTAGAATGGAAACCAGATTGTATGGGATCAAGTATAGAGTTAGTTGATAGAAATTGAGTTAGACAATTATAGACTAGTCGTTCCAATAATTTGGACAAAAAGGGAAGTAAGGAGACCAGAGGATAGTTAGAAGGGGTGGTGGAGGGGTCAAGCAAGGTTTGTTTTAGGATTAGTGTGATTAGCACATGCTTGAATGCATCAGGAAACATGCCAGTGGTGAAAGACTGGTTAAAGAGATGAGCTAGGGCAGGGGTAAAAGAAGCAGAGAGAAGAAGTCATGAAGGAATAGGGTCAAGTGGATAGGTATTGAGATGAGCAAAAGATAAGATTATTAAGACTTCTTCCTCTGATACAAGAGAAAAGAGTAGAGATGAGCATTTCTTTTGTTACAAATGCATATTCGTAACGAAAACACATATATTCGTTTTTTTTAACAAAATAAATATACCAATGAATGCCCTAACATTTAAAGAATAATGAATATATACTAATGAAACTCGACTTGTTTTGTACTGAGAAAAAGAATTTAAAATACAGGAAATCTGCACAAGTGTGTGATTTTCTCCACAGAAGTACAGTAGTCCAGGAACATAGATACCGGTTCTGTTTGTTGTGCTATGGTTCTCATTGAGTGTATGATGCACGGCGAATGGTGGAGGGTGCAAATTTGTCAAGTATTTATTTTAGTGCTGAATTAAACTGTAAGGCCACAAGGTCTGGGCAAGAGAGGGATGAAGTGTTGGAGAGTAGAAGTTTTCAGTTTAGCATAAAAGTCTGTGAGGTCCAAGTCATTTAAATTCCTGTAATGTAGTAGTTTTTTGTGAGGATGCTGAAGTTAGAGTAAGAGAGAAATATATAGGAATATATATATATATATTTAAAAATACAAGGAACATATATATTTACATTAAATACATAGTAAAAAACATTATAAAATTAAAATTGATTAAGAATGATTTTTTAAATTTTAAGGTATTTGAGTAGAAAGGGTTCCAAAGTATATGTGTTTGTATATATGTGTGTATATATATAAGAATACCATATATATATATATATATATATAGTTAGTTAGACATATAGGTATAGATATATATTTTACAAAAAAATATTTTATCAGATATATATAGAAATAAATATTTATAAATAAAAAGAACATTTTCTTCAACGTGTAGAAAAATGGAATGTAAAATATTCATAAATACCTTTGTGTTTAGCAATGTAGCTCTTATGCGGTTTCAGGGTAGGCTTGTGAGCATTGTGTTAGGTTTTTATTTGAAACACTCCATTGAAGTCTAGGGGCAAGATTCATATGCGGCATCACCTGCAAAAGCTGGCGATGTTGTTTTTTAGTCCAGTATTGATATAACATATACGGCGCGTATATTTCACCCATCGACGGGCTAATTTTACTCCTATAAACTAACATAGAGCCGCATCGCAAGTAGGTTTCACATATTTATTGAAGGACTTACGCGGCAAAAATTGAGACATTTTACTCCATTTTCACCTCGTCACACATAGGCAGACACAGCAAGCCTTGTGCTGAATATGTGAGCATGGTAACTCCCTGAAAAGTATTAACACCTAATGCCTGCACAATATCTACCTGTCAACCGCCACCCCCCACCGCAATAACTAATAAAATAATAAAATATATTAACCCCTAATCCACCAAACCCCACATCGCAAACTACCTAATAAATGTATTGACCCCTAATCCACCATCCCCCCACATCACAATAAACCTTATTAACCTATTAACTCCTAAACCGCCAAACCCCCACAACACAAATAACTAATTTAATTACTAAGCCCCCTAACCTAACACCCCTTAAATTAACCCCAATTACATTAAATAAAAAAATACTAAGGAAATGTCAGGCCATAGTCAGTGGTAGAGACCAGCACTCATACAGGCATAGTGGCAAGAAGGTTAAATCCAAATCCAATAAAGGAAGGTGCAGCAGCGAGATAAGTAATAAAAGTTTATTAAAAGTTTAAAACAATTGCAATGCGTTTCTCCATGTCACAGCACGGTTTCATCAGGCTATACAAACATTATCACAGCTGCTACACTTATACCTACTAATATCCAATCAACAATCAGAGTGATTACACACCAACAGGATGCATAACTGTCATAGACGTTAATTAATACATAAGAGTTTGCAGATTAATCAGAATTAGCTGGAACAAACACTTTAGAAACATGAAGAACAAATTTAAAAAACATAGTGTCCCAAGACACTGCAATATGAAACATAATGGTTCTCTTAACACCTTTAACATCTGTCCACTAGAGCAGTGTTTTTCAACCAGTCCAGGGGTAGTTTGTAGGAGGCATGGCATAACAGCACAATACATACAGTATGTGTGTGTTTGTGTGTATGTGTGTATATATATATATATATATATATATATATATATATATATATATATATATATATATATATATATGCTGTATTAGGCTACAATGTGTGATTTTTTTTAAATTTTGGGATGGTGGTGTGCCACAGGATTTTTAAATGTAAAAAAGTGTGCCACGGCAAAAAAAAGGTTAAAAATCACTGCACTAGAGAGTGTTCCCCCTTCTCACCTTTACAGTAGATTTAATAGATTGAGACAGAGGGAAACGTTTTGGATCTACAAGCTTAAGACCTTGTTTCCCTCTGGCCTCAACAGGAATATGGACTTGGCCGCTTTCTAAGTCCCCCGCATTTATGTTATATATGGATTAGTTACGTCCAACTGTCGAACATAATCGGGTATTTTAGAGTTTATTATTATTATGCCCAGTGTCACATTTTTGACTACTCTAGACTATCCCCTCGATTTGATGTTGTTCCCTGACCTGATTAATTGCCAATAATGTTTCAGAGATTTATTATTATATTTTATATCACTACACATCACATTCTCTCCTCTTATATCAGATTTTACCCCTGTGAGTTCTATCTGGAACTCTTAGTTCTATATTACACGGTATTGATGGTTGGCTCATTGTTGCCCATACTCTGCTTTGACTACCACTTTTTGCTTACCGCTCCTGACTATTTTTTCTTGGGTCTGGTGTTATTCTTATATGGTAGGTTAGTGTAGCAGGTATACACTCTTATTATTGCATGGTCCCATCTGAATTATGTGACATGGTACTACTGCATTATGTTTGTTCACATACTGTTACGAATATTGTGTTTTATGTCCGGTATAACTTATTAGATGCTATATTATTGTAGTTTATATACGTACATTCCCCTTTTTTATGGCTCATGCCTATCCTTGTCCTTTGTAACAAGATCCTTTTTATAGTAATAGACATCTTACTTATTTCTTATTTACACACTAGTCCATTTTTACATATATTGGATAATTTTGATGTAACTCTGGCCTTCTCTATGACAGTTGTGCATCCTGTGGGTGTATAATCACTCTGATTGTTGATTGGATATTAGTAGGTATAAGTGTAGCAGCTGTGATAATGTTTGTATAGCTTGATGAAACCGTGCTGTGACACAGAGAAACGCGTTGCTATTGTTTTAAACTTTTATTAAACTTTTATTATTTATCTCGCTGCTGCACCTTCCTTTATTGGATTTGGATTTAACCTTCTTGCCACTGTGCCTGTATGAGTGCTGGTCTCTACCACTGACTGCGGACTGACATTTCCTGTGATAACCTAATTAAATATCTCTGGACTCCCTCCGGTGGGACGAGGATACCTTTGGATCTAGGTGTGCCAAGGAGTCTGCCGGGGCGACTCATTGGATCCGGTCTGCTTGTACCGCACTATATGTGCTTTCCATCACGTGAGTACGATATCACCTGTGCCTTTACCCTGTGTTCTACTAGTCTGATTTGTACTGTGTGGCACCCTCTACTTTTTGTATTCTAGACCTATCTACTCTGTGTCGTGGCATGACACATTAGAGGAGCTGCCTGGAGCCGTGGACTCTCCTTGGTATTGGATAGTTCTATTATTGGGAAGCTTTCACTCAGAATTCCCTTCTGTTACCACTATATTTGCACTTTTGCCTTATTATACTCACACAACCACTTGATTCACACTTACCTTTTGCTTATTTTGCTTACATTGTTTTTATATTTGATTTTTTTGTCACATGTTTTGTACTTTTTACTTTTTATGACAATTTTGTATTATATTGGTTATATATATTTTGTTTTTGACCTCACTACATATGACCCACTTGCGTTACTGACATACTGTTTTTTGCACTCAATACTATGTATTACAAATAAGTATATGATTTGGTCTATTAGACCTGTTAAAGGTATATCACACATTATCTATATATATTTTTTATTACCAAATATATTCACTGTTCACGTTTGGCGCCTCTTAAAGATACCGACTAGGCATTTTGTTTTGCCTGTTGTGTATCTTGTTATTTTAAAAAATAAAAAAGTCTAACATTACCGAAAAAATAAACCAAATTATCAAAAATAAAAAAATTAAACCTAATCTAATACCCCTATGAAAATACAAAAAGCCCCCCAAAATAAAAACACCTGCTAATTTAAACTAAACTACCAAGAGCCCTTAAAAGGCCCTTTTGTAGGGCATTGCCCTTAAGTTAAACAGCACTTTTACATAAAAAAAATACTACATCCCTCCTAACAGTAAAAAAAAAAAAAAAAAAAAAAAAAAAAAAAAAACGAACACTAAAAAACCTAAACTACCCATTGCCCCTAAAGGGGTATTTGTATGGACATTGCCCTTAAAAGGGCAATCAGCTCTTTTACAGCCAAAAAACCCTAATCTAAAAAACAACCACCCCAAAAAATAAAAAAAGCCTAATTCTAAGCCCCAAATAGGTACTTACCGTTCCTGAAGTCCGGCAGAGAAGGTCTTCTTCCAGGCGTTGATAATTTTCTTCCAGGTGGGGACCTCTTCTATCTTCATCCAGGACCAAGATTACACATGGTGGAGGTGACTGCAGAGCCATCCAGCGTGGAGAACCTCTTCATATGATCACCACTGCACACTGATGATTGAAGATTGAATGCATATATTTGGGGTACCTTGCATTCCTATTGGCTGAAATTTTCAAATCAGCTATTAGGATGTGAGCTACTGAAATCCTATTGGCTGATTTGATGTTGGGGGATGGCTGATTAGGGGTTAATACATTTATTAGTTAGATTGCGATGTGGCGGAATGGTAAATTAGGGGTAATAAATGTATTAGATTGTGAATGGCGAATTAGGGGTTAATAGTTTAATTAGGTATTTTGCGTTGTGGGGGGTTGGCGGTTTAGGGGTAAATACTTTTATTATTAGTTGTGATGTGGGGTGATGGCGGATATCAGGGTTTTGACAGGTTTATTTTTGGGAGGCGGGTTAGACTTTTACGGGAGATTTAACTTTTTTTTATTTTCTTATGAGCCAGCAGTTTCTAAACTGCCATAAGTCACTGGCGACTCCAGAAATGTTTATTTACTTACAATTCTGGACATCGCTAGTTTATCCAACTTACGGCAGTTTATGAACTGCTGGCGGGGTTTATGTGATTCTCCGCATTTGTAATCTTGCCCTAGGGGAAAAAAAAGATAACACGTTGTGATATCTAATGTCCAACTGTTCATCGGGTTTTGCTAATACGCAAACAGTTTACTTTTAAAGCTGACTTATAATGGTGTTTGCACACAAGTGAGCAAATTATCTATCGTGCCACTTGTAATCTAGCCCATAATATGGTATTTCTGTAAGATGAAGTTATTTTCTAAAAAAAAAAAAAAAAAGTGGTGTAATGGAAAAAATGAATTTGTGAAATTGTGAAAAAATGCTATGAGTGCCAAACAACAAAAACAGCTTTACCACAGAGGTGTGAAATAGGTCAGCAGCAATAGAATTAATCATTTTAATAACCTGGGGGCATTTTAAGATTGTACTTTTACTCTATAGAGATTGTATTAACACATCTCTCTGAAACTTGTATTATTTTATGAAATCTTTTCACGACATAAGATTTTTTAAACAAAATGATAACATAATAACTGAAGACATTTTTCTGAATGTAAAAAAAGCTGTAATTTTAGCAAATAATTCTTAAAGGGACAGTCAAGTCCAAAAAAACTTCCTTGATTCAAATAGGGCATGTCATTTTAAATAACTTTCCAATTTACTTTTATAACCAATTTTGCTTTGTTCTCTTGGTATTTTTAGTTGAAAGCTAAACCTAGGAGTTTCATATACTAATTTTTTTTACCTTGAAGGCTGTCTCTAATCTAAATGCATTTTGACATTTTTTCACCACTAGAGGTCATTAGTTCATGTGTTTCATATAGATAACATTGAGCTCATGTACGTGAAATTACCGAGGAGTGAGCACTGATTGGCTAAAATGCAAGTCTGTCAAAATAACTGAAATAAGGGGGCAGTCTGCAGAGGCTTAGATACAAGGTAATTACAGAGGTAAAACATGTATTATTATAACTGCGTTGGTTATGCAAAACGGGGGGATGGGTAATTAAGGGATTATCTATCTTTTAAAACAACAAAAATTCTGGTGTTGACTTTCCCTTTAATTCATTCTTCCGCAGAACCTAAAACTAAATTTAAAACAACTGCATACGGAGCTCACTAGTCTATGACTAATAATAATTATGCTGATTATTAAGAATAGCACTTTTTTATAGTTTATATTTTCAACTAATGTTTCCATTTTCTTGAATTTTATCCTAACTGGTAATCTTTTGTGATACTCTTAAGCCCTGACTATATAAATTAGCCAATTTTACATTATTAGCTGGCTTTAGAATAGCCACACCATACTGGTTTTACTACATTCTTGCAATGTGGGCGTTGACAGTTCCTGGGTTACAGATAAGTTAAAACATTGCAAGTCACTTTCTTTTGCAAGTCAAACCTTCTTTTACAGGGTAAAACTATATTGGGGCACTCAGTTGTCATAGTTTGTAAAGCCAAAAGCCACTCACATAAACAGTTACATTCAGATGCTAACTTACATGTGAAATAAGAAAAAGTACATTTCTATAGTTTGTTTCCAGTGATCAGCATTGATTTTCAAGCATGTAAAGTGGGTTTAAGTTTGCTAAAAAAGAATGGCTGGTAAGAAATACATTTAGTGATAGATAATTAACAACTGTTTCTATTGCATTAGATTTGTATTCCTGTCATTGATAAACATTGTGTGTATTTTTTGCGGTATTGAAATTTCCTTTTAGATATAATAACCTATTATTATCTAACAATTATCTAGAATTACTGTGATATTGATGGGTACTTTTGGACTGATAACGTTTATGCATTTTACAAAGCAATTTAAGTTTTTCAAATCAGACTTGAAAACACATTTACCAGTGCATTTTCTGGCAATTATATAATGGATATAATATGTTTTATTTCCTCCATTTGTAGCATTTAATCTATATTCTCTACATGCGTAACTGTCTGATAACAGATGACAATGAAGCTGTAACAAAAAAAAAATCTTCTTTTGTTGTAGATAAAAGAACATAAACAGTACATGGAGCTGCCCTTTACAAACCTTGAAGTGGCTTTTATTTTGTTGGCTTTCTTCATTTTTACATTATTTTCCCTGGCTTCCATCTACAGTAGATCTGGACAAACAAATGAAGGTAACAACATTTATCAAGCATCTACCAGTTAAGAAATATTTATAATTAAAAAAAAAAAGATTAGATATATTATTAAGGATGCTAATATATGTTAAAAATATATTTATTAAATAAATGCGGCTCATTGGAGGCTATTATTGCATGATTTTCCTTTGGTAACTATGTGGTTACATCCCCACTGCGGGCTAAACCAGCACTTCACTCAGAGCTGGATTTTAAAGAATAATGTACTCAAAAATGGCCTCTGTTATATTTAAAAAGATAATGTTTCAAGCCTTTTTAATAGCTATACCTGTGCTGAATAAACCAACTTTTCCTCCAGGAGTTGTTCCTATCAGCCAGGGAGTTTGAGGACAGTTGTACACAATTATGCACTTGATATTTTCACTTTATATTATGCTTATACTTACAGTGAGAAAAAAGTGCAAAAAGAAAACGCTCTATTGTGTTAGATCATTTTATTATTGTACTATTGCTTGCATATAACTATGTGTTTAACCCCAGCTACAGACCAACAATGCACCACTGGGACCTATATGAACACCTGTGCCAATAACAAGAGGCATATGTGCACAGCCACTAGTCGCTCACTAGCTTTCAGCTGTTTAACAAAGTATACAAGGAGAACAAAACATAATTTTTGCTTAACTGACAAATTAATTTCTTTCATGGTGGTGAGAGTCCAGGATTCATTACTCCTGGGAATTACTCTTCCTTACCACTAGGAGGAGACAAAGATTCACAGTTACCTCAGCCTAACATATATAGCCAAGCAAAATGAGGTAAGAAAAAGGAATAAGAACCATAAAACGAGCAGGAGAAAAAAAAAAAGATGTGCCCAAGAAATAAACAACACCAACAAAACACAGGGTCATGTCTTGTGGACTCTCAGTCAATAATCAGAAATTAGACAGTAATTGATTTTCGCCTAAGAGAGAATTTGTGCTACTTCCCTCATGGCAAGGGAACAGTGAGTTCCCCTCTATGTTTGACATAAGCCACTGCTTTGACATTGTCTGTTTGGAAACAGAGATGAGACTCCTTTTTCAACAGAGGCCAAGCCTGAAAAACCTTGAAAATAGCACAGAATTCCTGAAAATTAATTGGTAAACTCACCTCCTGAGGATCCCAAACTCCATGTGCTCTCAGAGACCTCCAAACAAATCCCCAACTTGAAAGACTTGCATCCGTAGTGATCATAGTGCAGGTAGGACAAACAAAAAAAGCCCTCTGAATAAAGAACTTATGATCCAGACACCAATGTACTGGAATCCAGAAAAATCTTTTAAGATAGCTGAATATGGTGCCTGGACCACTGACAAAGCATACAGAGCTGTGGAATTGAGCAAAAGTAATTGCATCTGAAGCTGCAATCATGAGCCCCAAAACTTCCATACAAAGAGAGGAAAAGGAGAGGGACTAGAAGTTCTGACAAACTGACACCAAATTTTAATCTTCTCTGCTCTGTTAGAGAAAGACTCATGTAGACTGAATCAATTTGAAAAACAAAAAGTTACCCTTATCTGAGGAACCAAATAACTCTTTGGTAAATTGATCCTCCAACCATGTTGTTTAAGAAAAATAACAGTCTGTTGGTGTGAGATTCTGCTATAGGAAAAGATGGAGCTAAAATCAAGATATCATCCTGGTAGGGAAACACTGCAATACCCTGAGATCTGATCACAGACAATAGGGCAACCAGAACCTTTGGGAAAATTATTGGAGCTATAGCCCTACCAAATGGTAGTGCAACAAAGGGAAAATGCCTGTCTAGAAAGGCAAATCTCAGCTGGTTATGGTCCCTGTGAATTGGAACATGAAGATAAGCATTCTTTAAATCTATTGTGGATATAAACTTACCTTGCTTAACTAAAGGCAGAATAGTCCGAATCGCTTCCATTTTGAAAGAAGGAATTCTTACAAATTTGTTCAAAGCTTTTAGATCCAGGACTGGTCTGAATAAAATCCCATCTCCTGTTCTGGAAAAGGAACAGGCACAATCACTCCCATAGTTTCCAGATCTGAAACAGACTGAAAAAAGGCTTGAGCCTTAAAGGATTTCTTTGAACATTGGACAGAAAAAAATATACTTACCAATAGACACTAATCTACCAGCAAAATAACCAGTGGAAAGCCAAACCATTACTGAAACATATCAGCAGATTTTATAGAACAGTAGTATATTGTAGATCCATAGAAGGAGGCAAAAGACAAGTCCCTGTAGCCCATTTTGGAGGGTCTGCGACAGATCTCCCATGAGGCGAACAAAGAATCACAAACCATACCCCATATACATCCCTCTGACACGCACTATACACTGAGGGGAATCCAGGCCTTAATATAGACTGAGAACCCCTTTCTCTGAAGAATCAAATGCACATTTTCATTTTTCAACCACCTCCAGCAGAGGCAAAGAAAAGACTGAGGTAACTGTAAGGAGTTTTATAGAACTTTTGGGGTTTGGGAATCTTTGCCTCCTCCTAGTGGTAAGGAAGAGTAATTCCCACTAGTAATGGATTGTAAACTCTCATCACCTTTATGAAAGAAAGTAAATTTGGCAATAGAAGTAAATTGAAAATGCTCTTAAAGGGACATTAAACCCAAAAAATATCTTTCAATATTCAGATACAGAATACAATTTTAAAACAGTTTCCAAATTACTTCTATTATCAAATATGCTTTGTTCTCCTGTTATTCTTTGTTGAAGGGATACCTAGGTAGGTAGCATGTACATGCCTGAAGCACTACATGAAAGGAAATAGTGCTGCCATCTAGTGCTCCTGTTTTTGTATAACATTGTTGCAAAACTGCTGCCATATAGTGCTGTAGATACATGCACACTCATGAGCTTACATCCCAGATTTTTAACAAAGTATAACAAGAAAACAAAGAAAGTTTGATAACAGAAGTAAATTGGAAAGTTGTTTAAAATTGTCGGTTTTATCAGAATCGTGAAAGAAAAAATTTAGGTTTTATGTCCCTTTAAAGATCATGTCCTATTTGAATCATGAAAGTTTGACTTTAACGCCTCTTTAATACTTTTCCATGTAAAACTATTTGAACATGTTAAAATTCTGCTCTTTTGTATACTTGATAGAAACATTTTAGTTTCTAAGACTATGGGCGCGATCCGATATACGGCGCAGGTTTCGGCACAAGCGTGAAAACCTGCGTCTCCCGTAGTTTCACCTCGCACATCGAGCTCTCACATATACGGTGCCGACAGTTGCTAAAGTGCCGTAAGTCGGACAAACTAGCGATGTCCAGAAATGAGCCTAACTACAAATTTCTGGAGTCGCCAGTGACTTACGGCACTTTAGAAACTGCCACCGCCTAATAAAACTAACTAAAATATTAAATCTCCCGTTACTGTCTAACACACCTCCCAAAAATAGCCCGACACGTATACCCCTCTATCCGTAATCCCCCCTCTCACTCCTAACAATAAATGTATTAACCCCTAAACCGTCGCTCCCGGACCCCGCCTCCACCTATATTATATATATTACCCCCTAATCTGAGCCCCCTACACTGCCGCCACCTATATTATATGTATTAACCCCCTATTCTGACCCCCCTACACCGCCGCCACCTATATTATATGTATTACCCCCTAATCTGAGCCCCCTACATCGCTGCCACCTATATTAAATATATTAACCCCTAATCTAATCCCCCTACACAGCCACCACCTATATTATATGTATTACCCCCTAATCTTATCCCCCTACACCGCCGCCACCTATATTAAATGTATTAACCCCTAATCTGATCCCCCTACACCGCCACCAGCTATATTAAATTTATTAACCCCTAATCTGATCCCCCTACACCGCCGCCAGCTATATTAAATTTATTAACCCCTAATCTGATCCCCCTACACCGACGCCACCTACATTAAATATATTAACCCCTAATCTGATCCCTCTACACCGCCGCCAGCTATATTAACTATATTAACCCCTAATCTGAGCCCCCTACACCGCCGCCACCTATATTAACTATATTAACCCCTAATCTGAGCCCCCTACACCGTCACCACCTATATTAACTATATTACCCCCTAAACCTAAGTCTAACCCTAACTTAATTATTTTTAAAATAAATCTAAATAATATTAATATAATTAACTAAATTATTCCTATTTAAAACTAAATAGTTACCTATAAAATAAACCCTAAGATAGCTACAATATAATTAACAATTACATTGTAGCTATTTTAGGGTTTATATTTAGTTTGGGAGGGTTGTAATGGGTGGTTGGTTGTAATGGGGGGGTTCTTTTTTTTACAGGTAAAAGAGCTGATTACTTTGGGGCAATGCCCGCAAAAGGCCCTTTTAAGGGCTGGTAATAGAGCTGATTACTTTTGTAATTTATTTTGGGGGGCTTTTTTATTTTATTAGGGGCCTTAGATTAGGTGTAATTAGCTTAACATTCTTGTAATCTTTTTTATTTTTTGTAATTTAGAGGGTTTTTTTTGTAATATAGTTTAGTTTATTTAATTGTATTTTAGTTTAGATAATTGTAGTTTATTTAATACATTTATTGATAGTATAGTGTAATCGTAACTTAGGTTAGGATTTATTTTACAGGTAATTTTGTAATTATTTTAACTAGGTAGCTATTAAATAGTTATTAACTATTTAATAGCTATTGTACCTAGTTAAAATAAATACAAAGTTACCTGTAGGAATAATTTAGTTAATAATATTAATATTATTTAGATTTATTTAAAAAATAATTAAGTTAGGGGGTGTTAGGGTTAGACTTAGGTTTAGGGGTTAATATAGTTAATATAGGTGGCGGCGGTGTAGGGGGCTCAGATTAGGGGTTAATATAGTTAATATAGGTGGCGGCGGTGTAGGGGATCAGATTAGGGGTTAATAAATTTAATATAGCTGGCGGCGGTGTAGGGGGATCAGATTAGGGGTTAATAAATATAATATAGGTGGCGGCGGTATAGGGGGATCAGATTAGGGGTTAATAAATTTAATATAGGTGGCGGCGGTGTAGGGTGATCAGATTAGGGGTTAATACATATAATATAGGTGGCGGCGGTGTAGGGGGATCAGATTAGGGGTAATATATTTAATATAGGTGGCGGCGGTGTAAGGGGATCAGATTAGGGGTTAATACATATAATATAGGTGGCGGCGGTGTAGGGGGATCAGATTAGGGGTTAATATATTTAATATAGGTGGCGGCGGTGTAGGGGGGTCAGATTAGAGGGTAATACATTTAATGTAGGTGTCGGCGGAGTCCGGGAGCGGCGGTTTAGGGGTTACAAGACTTTATTAGGTATTGCGATGGGGGATTGCGGTTGACAGGTAGATAGACATTGCGCATGCGTTAGGTGTTAGGTTTTATTTTGCAGGCAGATTAGGGAGTTACGGGTTTCCAATACTCAGCATAAGGCTTACTACGCCTGCATTTTGTGGCGAGGTGAAAACGGAGTAAGTCCTTACGCTGTATATTGGATACTAAACTGCGCTGGTTTGGTATACCAGTCTATGGGCCAAAAAACTACGGCCGAAGGGTGAAATATACAAGCGTAACTTCTATGTTACGCCCTATATAGGATACCAAACCAGCGCAAAATTTGGCGTCGCCGGCTTTTGCGGGCGACGCTGCATATCGGATCGGGCCCTATATCTGTTTAACCCCTAAGTGACAGTTAAACACATAGTTACCGTTACCAAAAGTTAATTGAACAATAATAAAATGCTCTAAGTGACATTTTAGTTTTGCATTGACATCTCCATTTGAGGGTTGAACAGTAAAAGAAAAAAAGCTTCAAAAGCCAAAAATTGGCTGCAACATGAAAAAAAAATGCACTTAGCATAAGCTCCCATTTTTATTACACCTTTAAAAGAGCATAGTTTAAGTCCTGCAAAACAGAGCCAGCAATGCAAATATGTCATTTATAATGTAGAACTATTTCATTCATTTTGCAGTCGAGTGAAATTCACAGCTTTACCCTCCATCAGAGCTAATTAGGAAGTGAGATAGCTCCACGCTGTATATTCACTTCCAATAGCCAGTTACACAGTTAAAAAAAAAAGTTATTAAAAGGATAATTCACACCTTTTAATTACATTTTTTTTCTGTTTTGCAATAAATTTATATACTAGGTAAGTGTAAAAAAATGCAAATGCACTAAAACTTTGCTTGCTACAATTGCGTTTCAATAGCCAAACCCAACCCATAAATTACCTTATTTGAAAGAGTCAAATGTCATTTGGTTACCATTGTTAAATTGCATTGTTTTGTAGTTTCTTATCTGATAATCTCTGCTGAGACTAGTTTGGAACATATATGTGGCAATGTTAGGCTTGGGAAGCTAGTCATGTGCTTTTACATCTGAAGAATTAGAGTTAAACTAGAGGACGGGAGGCAAAACAAAATAATGAAATTGTTTTACTAGTCATAATTAAACATTAACATAAGTTTATAAGAAAACAATACTCCTAGAAATTATCATTAGATGTTGTGCAAAAATATTTTGCAAGATTATCCATATACAGTATATCAAGCAAAATAGCTAATTTAATCAAATGAAATGTAAATAAAAAAAGTTCTTAAAAATAAAAAACATCAAAATGAAACTAGGTAAAATAAAGTAATTCCAAGGGGAATGTTACATTTAAGGGGATAGTATGGTCAAAATTAAACTTTCATGATTCAGATAGAGCATGCAATTATAAGCAACTTTCTAATTTACTCATATTACCAATTTTTATTTGTTCTCCTGGTATCTATATTTTAAAAAGCTGGAATATAAGCTTAGAAGCCAGCCCATTTTTGGTTCAGATCCTGGGTAGCGCTTTCTGATTGGTGTCCAAATGTAGCCATCCAACAAAGAATTGATAATAGGAGTAAATTAGAAAGTTGCTACCATACCATACCTTATGCATAAAAAACATTTATGATAACAAGATGAGAGTTTTTGTTTTTGTTTTTTTGTTGTGCTTGAGGAGGTACTTTAAGGAGCATCTACCCCCCCCCCCCCCTTGTACCTCCAAAAAGAATATGAAATCCCTCATTTGGTAGACTGGAAATCCATTTAAAAAAAAAAAAAAAAGAATAGTCACATGTTCACCCTGGATATAGATGATCACATTTAGTGATTGTAATCACCAGGACTTTCTTTTACTGGAGAGGGGGGGGGTCTATTATGAATTTCTAATCTACCTCTCAAAATTTCTTGACTAAACTTCAGAAAGGTCACCCATGCATGTGAAAATGCACCATATAAACATATTAAAACTATTTATTTTTAATTTGAATTTAACAAGTGCATGTTTGAGCAAATCTCTTCCACAGAAAAGAGTACTCACTAACTTCTATGAAGATATCTTACCTCTAATCTCTAAGGCCTAGATTTAGAGTTTTGTCGGTAAAGACCCGCGTAGCTAATGCAGCTTTTTTTCCTACCGCTGCTTCCAAACAACACTGGTATTGAGAGTTGTCTGAAGGGCTGCGTTAGGCTCCAAAAAGCCGAATTAACCACCACTTCAACCCTCAATACCAGCGTTGCTTACTGTAGCGGTAAGCTGGCAAAACGTGCTCATGCACGATTCCCCCATAGAAAACAATGGGGCAGTTTGGGCTGAAAAAAAACCTAACACCTGCAAAAAAGCAGCGTTCAGCTCCTAACGCAGCCCCATTTTTTCCTATGGGGAAACACTTTCTAAGTCTGCACCTAACACCCTAACATGTACCCCGAGTCTAAACACCCCTAACCTTACACTTATTAACCCCTAATCTGCCGCCCCCGCTATCGCTGACACCTGCATTATACTATTAACCCCTAATCTGCTGCTCCGTACACCGCCGCAACCTACATTATACTTATGAACCCCTAATCTGCTGCCCCCAACATCGCCGACACTTACATTATATTTATTAACCCCTAATCTGCCCCCCCCCCCCAACGTCGCCGCCACCTAACTTCAAGTATTAACCTTTAATCTGCCGACCGGACCTCGCCGCTACTATAATAAATGTATTAACCCCTAAAGCTAAATCTAACCCTACCCTAACACCCCCCTAAGTTAAATATAATTTTAATCTAATTAAATAAATTAACTCTTATTAACTAAAGTATTCCTATTTAAAACTAAATACTTACCTGTAAAATAAACCCTAATATAGCTACAATATAACGAATAATTATATTGTAGCTATTTTAGGATTTATATTTATTTTACAGGCAACTTTGTTTTTATTTTAAATAGGTACAATAGCTATTAAATAGTTATTTACTATTTAATAGCTACCTAGTTAAAATAATTACAAAATTACCTGTAAAATAAATAAAACACTACACTATAATTAAATAAATTAACTAAATTAAATACAATTACCTAAATTAAATTAAATTAGCTAAAGTAAAAAAAACCCCACTAAATTACAGAAAATAATATCAGCATTTGCTTTACAGCTTTTCTCATTTTATCAATTTTTCCCCCCAGTAGTCTACACTGCTTATTTACCGAATCAATTTCTATACCCAGTAAAAGCCAAGCAAATACAGGGGCCTTCTGATTTATCTGATGCTACTGGCACCTCCAACTCTTTGAAAATTGCCAAAGCCTCCTTTAGGATTCTCTTGCACTCGTCTATATTGCTCTTACCAACAATCATAAAATCATCTAAATAATGCACTAGTGAGCTGCTACCTGTCTTTTCTTGAATCACCCAATGCAGAAAAGTACCAAATGTTTGAAATATGTGCAGCGGTAGCAGCCTAAATGCGGCTTCTATATTGATTTTTGCTAAATCAGCCCCCATGCCCGCACCCTTAACTATGTTAACTGCTTGGTCAAAAGATTGGTAGGCTTCCGATGCATTCTCCTTACTTATCGCATCGTTAACCGAATGCCCTCTAGGATAAGGTAAGTGCTGAATCATCCTAAACTTACCAAACTCTTTTTTAGGGACTACGCCCAAGGGGTCACCACCAACCTTTATTGATTTTTCTCTAAAGGGGCCTACCATCTTTCCTAGCTCAACCTCTTTTTCCAATTTTTCCCTCAGCACTTCAGATAATTTGTATGCTGACTTTTTAGATTTTTTAGGTCATCTACCTTCACCTGTACATGTATTCTAAAATCATATTGCAGCCCCTTCTTTAAAATTTCCATTTCTTTTGCATTAGGGTATCCCTCTTAGACCTCCACTAGCTTATGTACATTCAGTGGGGTTTTGGCGAGCCCCAGCTCCCTCCTCCACTTGAAATCTGCTTGGCCCACA
The DNA here is from genome assembly GCF_027579735.1 of Bombina bombina. NCBI lineage: Eukaryota > Metazoa > Chordata > Amphibia > Anura > Bombinatoridae > Bombina > Bombina bombina. Next base: position 1,135,260,254 of record NC_069500.1, read on the forward strand.
AAAGGAATAGTTTTTGCCCCCTCCTTTCTTCTACAGTCCAGCCTGGGATGATTTTCTGTGCAATGCCTGCAAATATGCGTATATCTACAAGCTGTCCCTCTCTCACAGCACTTATCATTATAATATGCAAAAAAATTCAGTACATGACTGAAAAAGAATGTACATATATAGCACTCAACAAACCTATATTTCAATAATTCCACAAATTTGGACAGAACGAAGAAAATATCGGTATAAATATCTGGTTCAAGAAGTGTAAAACTTAACTTTTATTGGTACTTATAAAAATAAAAGAAGGAAAAAAACATGCCCTAAATATTAAAAACACAGGAACGGTGTATCTAAATGGCATTAAAGATCAAATCGAGTTGGATACTCTACCTTGTTTGAGTACCAAAACGTCTAACTGAGTCTCAAAATATATTGGAATAACAAACTATGTTGGGACTATAGTATAAAGATCCTCCCTAACAAATCGTTATAGATACAATCATATGATGAACCTCAAGGGTCTCTCAATATTCGAGTATGTAGTGGTCCTAGTATGAAAGTATCAAGTAGATAAGTATTATTGTAATAAGTAAACCACATAGATTATTAATGGGTGCTCATGGGATATAATCTGCTAAGGTATATATCAACATTAGCATACGCTAGATCAGAAATTCAACTGATATATGTAAAAAATAGTCAGTGTGATTTACTTGTGTTGTTGTAAACATCAGACTTCAGAGCTGTACATAAATTCTAGATAGATTAACGATATATACTCATAGTGGCAGTCCCAGAAAGGCTGGAAAGTGAATAATAAATATCTTCATGGAGCAAATATATTAGGATAACGGACTATATCGGGGCTATAATATAAAAAAACAACAACTGATAAATCATTATAAATACGATCATATGATGGACCTCAAGGGTTCTCTCAATATACAGGTATGTAGTAGTACTAGTATGAAAGTATCCGGTAAATAAGTAATCGCCATTAATTATTAATGGATGCTCATGGGATATTATCTGCTACGGTATATATCAACATTAGCATACGCTAGATCAGAAAGTTAACTGATATGTGTAAAAAATAGTCAGTGTGATTCACTTGTGTTTGTTCTAAAGGTCAAACTTCAGAGCTGCACATTAATTCTAGATAGAATAGTGATATA